>NW_017306768.1:237898-417179 GCF_000935625.1 Nanorana parkeri | reverse complement strand
TTTTTTTTTTTAATGTACAACAATCCAAAGTTAATGCAAATCCATATCCAAATCAAATAATCCAAAATGGCAAAATTAAGAATAGAGTGATCAGGGCAATCAGGGGTGCCTTACCTTTCCAAGAGCAATTTGGTAACCAATCTCTGGCCAGAATGAGTGAAGTGCACTTTCACTATCGATTCCTCACAGGCGGAGTGCATTTGGTATCACTCCGCCTGTGACAGGAGCTGACACTATAGAGGAAGCATTGGCTTATGCGGCTCTGCTTCCTCTAGCGCTGGCTTCATTGGCACTGCTGATTCTCTCACGCCTCTTCTGCGGCTCATCATGTTCCCCCTTATGCCACCACCGGCCCTGAAAATGGTCACAACTAGGTCTTATTTTCGGGGTAGGTCTTATATTTTAGCAATTCTCCAAAATAGTACTAGGTCTTATTTTCGGGGCAGGTCCTATTTTCGGGGAAACAGGGTATCTATCTATCTATCTATCTATCTATCTATCTATCTATCTATCTATCTATCTAGATGTATCTCTATCTGCTATAACTCTCTCTCTCTTTATCTCCTACAACACACTACATAGGGCCGCGGTGTCAGCAGCCTTATATAGTGTGCTGCAGGGACTTAGCTGTGAGACATGATTGGGCAGAGTCATCATGACTTTGCCCATTCATGGCTATAATGTGTACTGAGCCCTGATTGGCACAGTCTTGCACCTGACGTGCGGTCAGGTGCAAGACTGTAGCCAATTACAGTTTCGGAGGGCGCAGGGCATTGTGGGATGTTCTGCGGTCAAACAGACCGCGAACATCCCGCAATGTTCGGCGTTCAGCGAACGCTAGAACAGGCTATGTTCGACTCGAACCTATGTTCGATTCGAACATGCAGCCCATAACTACTTATTAGGAGCAGACAGGGTAATCTGTCACATAGACCATGATCGCTGAACAGTCTGCCATTTACTGGGTGCTCAGGTTTGGCACGTTGCGCATCAGGTGGACAGATTATTGGGTGGGGCTGGGAAAGACCCAGCTGTCATAATACATATTGGTACAAATTACAAAGTTAGAGGAAGATGGAGTGTCATAAAAAACCCTTTGAGGGAATTAGGTGCCAAGCTAAAGAATAGACCTCCAAAGCAGTGCCATAAGCCACACCAGAGAGGCAGAGGGAGCTTAGGGGGGTAAACAAGTGGCTGACAATCTGGTGTATGTAGGAGGGTTTTGGGTTCATGGAGAACTGGGGCAACTTCTCGGTTGTCTACTGGTTCTACCGCAGGGACAGATGCTCCTTCATGGGGAGGGTGCTACTCTGTTGGGGGAGATAATTGATAGAAGGTTGGAGGAGTATTTAAACTAGAATTTCAGGGGGGTGGCAGATATAAAGACAGCGTGAAAACATTTCCAGAAAAAATATTGTAAAAAGTTTATTACTACCAAATTGTAATATAGGAAAAGGTTAGGTGGCAAAACAATATTAAAAGGCATGTGCATGAGAGTATGTTATAGGATGCCCAACATTAAGGAAGAGAAAAAGAGGAACCTACTTTCACATACAGAATTAGCTGGAGACCGAGTATTGTGATTATATGCGGGACTTCAACTTTGAGACATTGATTGGACAAATGGTAATGCATACTCATCTAAGCTTTGTCAGTTTTTAAATACACTACATGACAATTTTATGGGACAATTGGTAGAAGACCCAACTCTAGAAAAATGCTCTACCAGATCTGGTAATTTATATCACTACAACTCTAAATTATAAAAAATCCAACTTTAACAAGCTTTGCTCTTTACTAGGTAACACTAACTGAAATCAAATATTATTAACAAAGATCACAGAGGAGAAGTGGGAGTGCTTTAAGGGTGTGTTAAATAATAGCATTTACCCTTGCATTACACTGAGCAACAAATATGAGTGCAAAAATAAACCATATATGTCTGCTAGCTGTGGTTGTTAGGCTAGGAAAGCTATATACTGTATAAACAAGTCATCAGGGCCTGATGGCTTATACCCATGAGTACTAAAGAAGCTCAGTGCAGTGATAGCCAAGGAGGGGTGTATATATGCTAAATAGAGCCTATGGCAAACACTGAAATTGCACCCTTGTCCAAACATCTGACACCCTAGTTTTGGTACACACAGACACACACATACACATTAGAGCTGCTGGGCCTGTAAGATCGGTGCAGAATAAGGAATGTACAGCACAGTGTACAGAATGAGGCAGTGTGGAATATAAAATAGACAACAAAGTGTATATATTATGGCAGCATGGACAAGGGAACATACAACATGGCATAGAGAATGAGGTGTTGTGTAATAGGGAATGTACAACATGGCATATGGAATGAGACGGTGTGCAAAAAGGAACATACAGCATTGCATATAGAATGAGGCAGTATGTAATAATGGACATACAACATGGCATATAGAATGAGGTAGTGTGCAATAGGGAACTTACAGCATGGAATATAGAATAAGGTGGTTTGGAATAGAAAACATACTATTACTCACTTCCTCTGCCAGGCTCTGTATTAGAGGAGTCATCTTTAAGAGCCTGGCAAAGGAAGTGAGTAGTGTAACATTTGCTGCCCCAGGTCTTTGTTTACACGTGACAGCAGTGATTGGCTGTACTGTCTATCACTGTGGGTCTGTGCTGATGGTAAGTCTGAATGGGGCACAACTTAATTTAAAAGGCAAAACACTGCCACTGTCCCTGAGTGGTGCAGCGCCCTCTTTTAAGTGGTGCACATGACAAGTACCCTGTCTGCCATACTCTAGATATACCACTGTAGCCAAGCCATTCTTTATTTTTAAAGACTCCTTAGTGACTGAAATGGTACCGGCTGATTGGTGTAAAGCAAATGTTATGAGGAAGTGAGCAGTAACCTAAATAGAAGTAGGACAGTAGATGAGATTTATCTAGATTTTGCAAAGACATTTGACACTGTACCCGACAGATGCTTTTTGTATTTACCACTGTTTTTGGGCAAAGAAAAGAAAAGTTGGTGGTCCTTATTTTATTATGGACTGTTATTTGCATTGCGCTTATACCCTCTCCATGTCAGGATCAAAATCAGAGTATATTTGCAGTATATTTAAAGGATAGGTTCATGTAAAATTTAAAGTTTTATGTGGCTTGCAATTTAATATCTTAATAAACTGTTGTGAATTAACTTAACTTGTATTATTACATCTGTACCAAAATGGTTGATATGAAGTAGTAACATCCCTAAAACCTGAAAAATGGCAATAAAACATTTAATAATAATAATAATAGTTGTATGTCTTCTTTTTCTTACAGCTACAAAAATCACCTTGGATCTATTGCAAAAGTTTTATTTAGGATGTTTGCCATCATTTCTAAACACTGCTCTGTTTTGTTATAAACTGGATTCAGTGCGGAACACAGTTGGAGAAAATACTTCCGAAGATGCCTTTAAACACTTGTCATCTACCAATTTTAGTACATCTACCAAGAATTTATAAGATGGAAGTTTATGTAAGGTAAAAAAAAAAAACAGTCCACTATGTGCAAAGTGTAAGTTGCTTTCTATCCCTTACTGACAGCACCCCCCGTTTCTGACTATGTTCTGCTAAATAAAATAGGCCTCTTGACTTACAGATATTATCTCACTGTCCCTGTATGTTCTGTACTTTCTCAACACAAGCATGGTCACAGAAATGCAGGGGGAGGGGATGCATGCTCGGGAATCAGCACAGGTACTAGAAAGTGGTTGGGAATAGGAGTGCCATATGATAAAAAGCAACAAGAACTGTGGGGGTTGACAAAGCTGTGAAAAAAATGAGGTGAGACTTCTCCTTTAACTCCAGGAAGCCTCCATCTAATAGGTTGCCCTGCATCTCTTCAGTCTCTGTATCAGTTAAATACACCAGAATTTACTGTGGTTAACAGTTAGAAGGGGAAACAGTTATAATAGAATTATTTATGATGTATTAACACATCACTAAAGAATTAAAACACTAATAGCTTTTCTACAAATAATACACATGTTTAAGTGCTTAATGTATGTCACTCAACAAGGATTATCCACAGGGAAAACAGTTCAAAAGCATGTTGCAAAAAGAAATGCAAAAATCCTACATAAAGCAAGAACAACTATTTTTTATTCTATATTTACATAATTTCCTGCTACCACAGATATGCTTGTAATTGATTTTTGTTCACTTATGCAGCTCAAGAAACAACAAAAGGAATAATGAGTAGAAAATGGAAAGACCATTCAAGTAATAAGAGATTGTAATGTGCTTGGCACATATAGAGGAATTCTTTTTGCAGAAATTAATGCCTGAGGCATGTAGTGGATATAAAATTCTGTTTTATACATTCCTTCATTCTGACAATATTCTCTTCAGAGGAGATGAATACCACCTAATACCTAAGAGATTTCTAACAAACCATGATATACATTATATTGAGGAACAACCTTTTTCTCTTAAGTCATCTGTACTATATGTATATATATATATATATAAAATCCTAAATGGTATCTGATGGATAAAACATGTAATTAAAAGTCATACAAAAGTGCATTGTATATACTGTATATGTAAGAAAAGTATAGTTTTTTTGAATCAGTAGCAAAGGCAGCCAGAAAGCTCAAATATGGGATAGAAACTACAAAGTTACATAGTTATTCAGGTTGAAAGAAGACACAAGTCCATCGAGTTCAATGTAGAGACTACAAACTAATGTAGTCCCATGCATGTGCACCTACTGATGCAGTTGGCTGTTGAATAGTTCTTGTTTTTCATCCTACTGCTGGTTTTCCCTCTACTTGCTCAAAACTCTTTTTATAGAAGGGGAGAGCTTATGGGGACTGGTACGGAGCTGGTGGGATCAGGTCAGTAAAACAGTTTTTTGCGCTCCCCTGGGTATAAACAAACCGTTAACCCTTTCAGAGTGGGGTGTCGCCCCACTGCAAGAGAAAACATTATGTTTCCCTGGAGTTGGGCTTTAAGGAAATATGGATATATCTCGAACCTTGTCTCTAAGTATCACCCTAACCGTCCCCTACGCTCTTCCAAAGACCTCCTACTTTCCAGCTCCCTTGTCAACTCCTACCATGCTCACCTTCGGGACTTCTCTAGAGTCTCTCCCATCCTCTGGGACTCTTTACCCCAACCTTCCGACTATCTCCCACTCTGGCTGCCTTTAGGTGATCCCTTAAGACTCATCTCTTCTCTACATTATTACAGTGAATGGACAGAGCATCACCAAATGCTGAAAAATTAAAATAGGGCAAACTAATAACTTATCATCAAGCATGCACAGAACTCCAACACTCCAGTACAGTGGCCATGGGTGGAACATGTGCTTCACCCATATGGGCTTAATTGTAGAGACCATTAGACTATATGATTAAGTCCATACGGGTGAAGCATGCTAATGTGGCTGTGCCTAGGCAGGGACTGCAGCATGTACTCTACATGTGCTTTGCTGAAACTTTTTTCTTGAGAGTGATGTCACCAGTAGTAATACCTATTGTTGGTGCTAATAACATCTTATTTAATTGTGTACATATTAGGAGAACACAATTGATTACTTGAGTCAATCACAACATGTAGGGTGAATCTGTGGGACATACAACTGTCATGCAAAGGCTCTTTTATTTACTACCTATGTATTACATAAAAAAAAACTTTCAAACACTATTTTGAAAACTGGTTTCCATGGCAATAAGACTGCTAGATTACTATGTACCTGCAGCCTTCCATTAATAACAAGGAATAGACATCCCTTTTAAAATCATGTGACTATATATGAGCGAGGGTGGGGTAGAAATGCTAAGTGCCAAGCAGGCTAGCTAAACCATGCATTACGTTTCCAACTCTGCTGCTTGTGGGCCAGTTATTGAAAAGGAAAAACATACATAAATGTACCTCCTACGTATCATTTTATCCTTTATAATAACTTCAACCATTACATAAATGAATTGGCTAAGTAAGCCAAGTAGTCTTATATGTATGTTATGGTAAAAATGCAGAAATACTTTTGAGTGCTAGGACTGTTGCACATACGTGCCAAAAAGGGAATGCTTGGCCTGCATTTCATCAAAAGCATAAATTATTGTTAATATTGTTATTTTTAATGCCCTACAGTTTCAATTCTTTGGTGTGAATGACCTCAATTAAGAATAATGGATTTTTTAATGTAAGGCAATAACCAGGAGTTAATAACTCATGGAAGCTACACAACAAGTACACTGGTGTGGACAACTCCTAGATCTATTTCAAGCAGCAGTAATGCAGTGTTATTTACACTCTCCCAGAGTATGTGCTTATGTTTTTAACCACTGTGAAATTGCTTTTGCAGTGATAATACCTGTGTACTTCCAATGCATGCAAGCTGTAGCCATAAAGATAAAAAAAAATGAATAACATGCAATATGTTGCTTTATGGTTCTTTATTGACTTTGATTCATTACCTTTGAAGTAAATTGGAATGCTGTGATGTGACAGAAAAACAGACGGATGTTAAAAACAGAGCAAGACAATAAGCATAATCTAGAACTTGCTGAAAATACTTTTTAGGGAAACCTTTATGGACAGAAATATAATACAGGTTTATAAGCTAATATGTAGAAAGCTAAAACAGGAAGCTAAAACGGTTGCTGTAAAAATGTCACACAGTCAAAATCCTCAAGCATGTGACTATAACTAGTATACTACTACAAAATTATGAAAGTTAGAGTGTACATAGTGTCCAAAAATGTAAGATTCCATATGAGCAACCAAAAACAGTTTCATGTACACCCATTGCCATAAACCAACCCTCAATAAGAAGGCCCCTCAAAAGGCATTTCTTATTACAAGTCAGAGCAAGCCTTTGAATTGAATGTCCCTCACTGTCCTCACATCCCTCACTGACCTCAGGTCCTATACACTGCATAGGATGTGATGACTCACGGGACCTTAGACCACTGGAGTGGAGGTTGGGGGGGATTAAGCTGGAAGAACCTGTCTAACAGCCAACCGGCTGCAAGGTTCAGGTGAATTATCTTTGTTATTTTCATACCTAGATGAAAACGAGCACTTAACCCTTGCAGTGCAGGGGTAGCCCCACTGAAAGGGCTAAGAACATTTGTGCCTGGAGTTCTTCTTTAAGGATTACAGTGTTAGCCCCCATTCACACCTGAGCATTGTGTAGTACATTTCTGAAAACATGACAATGCTCAACATAAAGAATCCCATTATATTTAATGGTGCCCACTCACACCTGAGCATTGGGTCACTTGTCGCTTGAAAAAACGACCTCAGTTTTCTTTCAAGTAGGATCTCACTTTTTTAGCCCTGTAGATTTCAAAGGGAGTTGCTGAAAAATACATGTCCATGCCTTGCAACTGTCTCCTCTTATTAACTAGCTTTCCATTGGTTAAGATAAAAATTATCAAGCCTGGAAACACCTGAACAATGTAAAAAAAATGCACAACAACTTGCAAAAAACTGCTTCAGGTTAAGGGTTACAATTTATTTTAGGTATAGGGTTTAAGGGGTAAATGATAGGTAAATGTTAGGGTGCAGGTCAACTGTCACATATGAAGGGTTGGGTTATGTCCCAGGGTTAAACTAAATGTCAAAAGGGTCGTCTGCTTTTTGAAAAGAAAAGTCAACATAGTCAGATGATGTTCTTCTGTGTAATGAGAGATGTCTCCTCCTTCACTCATTGTTACACTAGCTTGGGGAGCTCACTTGGACTAATATGATGATTCCTGTTGGCCAGTATGTCTAAGCTCAGCAGCAAAGGCTCTCAGTATGGGAAGAGTACTATACGGTGTGCTTCTGCTTTTGACTGACAAACTCAGTTGTCAATGAGAGAGAAGGGGCACGCAGCAAGTTCAATATGCTTCTTCCCACTACAGCATGAGTGCTGCTAGACCCTGCCAAATAGAAGAGAACAGGCATATTGGTGGTTCAACAGTCCATCACCCTCATTTGCTTTAAAGGTTGATAATTAGGACAGCAGGTAGCTTTTAATGAAAATCATAGGAAGTAAACTTTGACATTGATATTCCTATAAACAATTCAACTGTATTGCAATGCTAAATCTAGTTCCAAGTACAATCTAAATAAATAGTTTGCCTGGTATCGGTCTTGAATCGGTTTCCATGCAAAGTGCAAAAATATGACATTATTTAAGCTGTAGATTAACAACATTGTGCAAACTGATGGATGAGACGTGTGTTAACTGTTCTCCATGTTGTTTGCCAAGTCAAAACTGCTGGTTGATGTTGATGCACATTTACCCAAAGCAGATACAGTCAATGTTATAGCATCTGCTGGCAGGCTGCACAGCATGACAAATAAACACACATCAGCGGGTGCAGTATTGTTGGCTACATCTGTATGCTGATATATACATACATCTGTGAGCCAAGTGCATTCAAATACTGCCAGCCAAAAATCTGTCTAATTTATTTTTTGTGTCAGACAGAAGCTATAGTGAAAATAATCAAGACTAAGACACATTCCCAAAGAGGCAATAGACCTTTGCTTGCTTGTTGTATTATAGTTCAGACTGAACTTCTTCTTTATAACAGAGGATCCAAAAAGTTCTAGCTGAAAAACAGTCTTTTTTAATGTCTCGAAAATGAAAGAAAATGTCTATATTACAGAACACAATGTTTCTTGTTAAAATGTCACATACATTTTACAAAAAATAAGCAACTTGGAAAAAAAACTTTGAAATCAAGATTTGTACTTGGCACAGATACTTTAAGAATACATTTGAAAGTAATAACATACTCACGTAAAAAAAAAAATGCATTAGTTAAATACTTCATAATCATTTAAAAAGCATCACTGTCTTTAGCTTAGGAGACCTGTTTTATAGTAGATGATTACATATTTAGCTCTAGGTTCAGGGGCCATGTGCTTTTTGTTTGTGGAGAGAAGAAGACAACCATTACATATTAAATTAATCTGAAACTGAAGAACTATGCTGGCTGCCATCGCTGCTCTTTTTTCCTGAAAATGCCTGTTGCCTGGTTTGCATGCTGCTCCAGTGGCTTCAATAACCTCACTGACCTAGGACAAGTATAAAGTTAAAGGAGAACTATGGGGTAAGCGCTTTCCCCATAGTTCTCCTTAGGGTAACGGGAGGACACAAACTAGCGTCCTCCCGTCACCCTAAGCTCAGTTTGCCGCGAGCTACAGCTTGCGGTATACTGAGACGCCGCAGTATAATGCGAGCTACAGCTCGCGGTATACTGAGGCGCTGAAGCGGATCCCAACAATTATGTCTGCGTGAGTGACAGCTGGCTCTGTCTATCTAGGGGCAAAGCCAGCTGTACCATCCCCCTCCCCTTCCGTTCCGCCAGTCAGCGCTGGAGGATCGGAGCAGGGAGGGGGAATTCAGCCACTCCCCTGTCACGGCAGAGAGCCGTGACAGGATCGAGAAGTGAGCGAACGCCGGTATGTGTTCGCTCACTTCCCGATCTACTGAGCCGACCTGTGACAATTTCATTGTCACAGGTCGGCTAGAACTATGAGGATGAGCCAAAAGCACTCACCTAATAGTTCTCCTTTAATTCTGGCTATAGTTGCACCATGCTTGTTCAAGTTTAGTAAATCATAAAGTATTAATGCTAAAGACAGCCGGGTAATTAGAATTATCATAAGCAACAGAAGCTTTAGCGTTTCCCTCAGAACAGGAGTTTTTTTAAAACATTTACTCAAAAATAAAAGATGATTTTTAGAGAAAAACTTAAAGTGACATTAAAGGCAACTTTTTTTTCCCCTCACCCCAATGTTAATGAAAGCACTTACCTTAAATTATGTCTCTTAATCCGATCTTCTTCTTCTTTCCTGATGTTTTCAGCCTTCTCTCCAGTGCTGCGGCGAGTCTCCGATCCAGCGCTGAATCCTCTGGGCTTGCTGGCACTTCCTGTCCCACGGTGTCTGCATGCGGGTGCACGCATCCATAGACTTACCTTGCGTCTCTCCTCGCATCCCGGCCGAAAATGTGAACTGTGCATGCGCCCGTCCCAAGATCCTTTGCGGTCGCCTGAGAATTTTCACATTTTCGGACAGGAGCGCGTGGGGAAGACACAGGTAAGTTTAAACCACTGTTAAAGCGTTTTTTTGTCTTTTAAAAAAAACGTTTTGCATATATCTACTGCTTGCTAGCAGTAAAAATATGCAAAAAAGCTGAGGGTTTAGAAACCCTTTAAGGGGGCACCTACTACTGAGTTCATGATGTCCCAACCTGTTCCTACATTTTACCAGCAGTGCACTCATGTCAGTTACAGTGCAGAATAATGCAACATTTTTGTTTCCTTCAAATGTCTTTTCCAAGGACTAAAGGGCTAAGGTAGGGTCCCACATTGTTCCAGGGTCCCGCAGGTTTTAATAGCACCTCTGTTTAACACATAACAGATCATCTATAATAATAATTTATCTTTTACTGGACATGTTTCAATAAACTGCAACATTTACAGCTTCAATACAGTCTACTGAAAGATTACATGGAAAAGTAAAAAAAAAAAAAACAATCAACTACATCAATGGTTTTATAAGCATTCAGATTTTTTCTGCCAGGTTTTATCAAGATGATTTAAATCCCATCATCCTGCAGTCAGTCAAAGCCACCATCACTTTCTCAAACAATCATCCCCACGCAGCTACCTCCTCTTGTATCACTTGCCCCTCCCTTTTAGATTGGAAGCCCTCATGGGCAGGGCCCTGCTTACCATCTTGTCTTAAATTGTATTGTATTGTGACTGTAATGTCTTCCTTATATTGTAAAGTGCTGTGCAAACTATTGGCGCTATATAAATCCTGTATAATAATAATAATAATTGTATATATTTTACTGCTCTGCAATATTAGACCACTGTTCAAAGGTCTGGAATCAAAAGTCTGATCTCTCCATCAAATTTTCACCAAATGTGCCCAGGTTTAGTGCTTCATTTAGAGATACATCTAACTTATGCAAAGCAAAGGTTTTTTTTTTTTGGAAGACCAAGGGTCAACATACTGAACATAGCCAACATACTGAAAAGTGCAACTGTGTACTCTGTGTGTTCATCTTCAGTACCTCGGAATGGCCAGACCATTAAAAGATGATATCAGGCAGGTTTCTATACACAAAGCTGAAAAATTGCACACACTGCCAGAGCAGTACAGCTGCTTCACAGAGCACCCCCAGGTATTATCATTAATGCTCTGACATCTAGGTCAGATGTTGTATAATGTGGGTAGTATCTTTATGAAACTGAGGAACTCGCCAGATTTTTTTCTCTAGCTCTGTAAAAAATGCAAACTCAGAAAAGGAATACAAGTTACCAACAGTGAAGGTTTAAAATTAATATGCTACACTAGCAATGATTAGATATTCATTGTGTGAGGTCACATACGCTCTGTTATATATATATATATTATATTCACACAATACATACATCTGCCAGCACAGTTTGTAAGAAGCAAAGAAAATATGACATGGTTTACTTTAAATATTGTGCAGACTTTGATGTAAGTGATATTAAACTGCTACAACAGAGTCTGTGCTCAGTGAGTTATTACATGAAATCACAAAGGAGGTGTGAATGGTAATCACAAAGCACAGACCAGATTATGAGCTTATGAAGGCTACTGGTCAAATAAGCAGGCAGATGTTTAGATCATAAAACAATGGCACAGCATGGCTGGCAAATTTTATGCCAAGTAATTAAAGAGAGGGAAACACTAAAGATGTCAAAGTCAGGCAATTTAAATTTAGAACGTTTACTTAAATTGTTAAGTACTGCTATAATTTGTACTGGTAGCAATAAGAGACTGTATGAGGCTGGCAAGTTCAGTGTTCTGTTTCACAGCTTTATCAACACATCCTCACCACCTCTTATCAGTCTACTTTGCTGAGTGAACTCTGACTTCCCAGTTAGAAAATGCATATGCATGTGCCAGGATTCACAGTGGCTTTGTGTTATGCATGCTTAATTACTAAGCCTAATTAATTACGGTATGTCTTCAGGGTTTTATGTTCCTATAGATGGCTGAAATGTTTCTGTTATGCAATTGTATTTGTTTTGATTTAAATACAAATATAGTAGAGCAAAAAAGGGCAGAAAAAGTGTGAGACAGTTTAATCACCGAATGCCTCATCACACATAGGGAACTGTATACTTTACCATTATTCATGACCAAGGACAAATGTGGGTCCTGAGGTTACACAGGTTGAGAACCACTGATTTAAAGGATATGTAAAGCCATTTTTTTATTAGTTTTGGTTAAAGTAGGGAATGGCTAAAACCCTTGTCAGTTTTTTTAATTCTTCTGTGTACAGTGAAGGAAATTTCAATTCACTTCCTCTCCTGTAGTCACAACAGAAAGTAAGAGGAAATTTCAGAAAAGGTATGAGAAATTACCTTTTAGATGGTTGCCACTGATACAGGTGCCTCTTTGTAAGATATTTTCTATATTCCTGCTCAGGTGACAGGGTTTCTGTCCCTGTGACCATGGTAACTAGGACAAATATAAAGGAAAGTACATACAGCAAAAAAAGACTAATACGGGTTTTAACACTTCCCTTCAAAAAAGGTTGAAGTTTTGCTGCTTGTTCCTGCTCTTCACTGAAAATAAGGGTGTTGGTGACCAGGGGGAACGATGATGTCACTCCCTTGGTCATCTGACAGTGCTAGCAATTTGCTGCTATACCGGAGTGTTGTCACAGGGGAGGAGATAACATGCTCCTTCATATTTGTAAATGCTGGGTATTGTTATCGGCTGCGGAAAAGAACTGTTCTGTATATACAGTATATTTATATTATTAAGTTATAATACAGTGTTTAGTTAATGCCACATACACCTTTTATTAAAAATGTCAAATTAATGTCTCACCTTCACTTCCTAAACCAGATGGAATACAGTGAAATGTATTACTAAGTATGTTTTTAAGCAGAGCTGTGGCCAGGATATGGATAATCGCATTTTTACGTATTCTTAACAAGCAGAAAATAAACTTTAACATCTGGCGACAGGTAAGTCGCCAGAATCGCTTCTGTTGTAAAGCCGACAGTCGGCTCTACAAGTTTAAACAGACTCCCGGCGGCAAAAGTCGCCGGGAGTCTGTTTAAACAGCCCCGATGCTGGCGACGTACACTGCACGTCGTCAGTCACGAAGGGGTTAAACATGTGCTCAATGACCCTGAGGGGTAATTCATCCTCAAAGTTCATAAGAGAAGCACTGAAGTCCTTCAAGCTTCGTGTTTGCACTCTGCTTTCCTTCTCTTAAAGTGCACCTGCTCTGTGTTCATGTTAGAGATAAGAAGGTTGGCAGGCTGCCAAGTCACTGCTAGTGCGAAGGGGGATAGGTTAAACTGAACTACTGAAATGAAAAGTATTTTCTGCTGTAAAGCTTGAGGATACGTTACTTCACATGGCCAGCAACTACAGAGGTCAGTTCCAGCTTGCTTTAATTCTTATTTACTGCTTGTTAAGAGTATGTACATTTTTCAGTGTCCATAACCTAACCACATTTCTATTGTAAAGCTGAGCAAGCATGTACTGTACTAGTAAATTAGCTTACCTCACCCTCATAAATGCTTATTTCTGCCGTGTGACTAAAAGGTGGCCATACACTGTGCAAAATGTTCATCACTGAACTCCAGATTAAGTGCATAATAATTCAGTTGGAAAATCTGCTATTCCAAGATTTGGTAGAAATTATTGTCAATGTCAGATTTATAGTGCAGCACACCCTAAGGCCCCATTCACACTAAGCAACATACCTTTTGCAGCGGATCCGGGATAGCGGGACTTTCTATCGGCGATCCAGCCTTCATAGTCGGGCTTCATTAAAAAATAGGGAAATCGTGCGAAATCAGCCGAAAAAAGGGTCCTGCTGGAGCGACGAGCGAAGGGGGACATGGAGCTAAGACAGCTCCATTGAATAGCATTGACCGGCCACTTCTCGTGATATCGCGCTGCAAAAATGCGCACTATCGCGGCAGAAATCGCTTAGTGTGAATGGGGCCTAACTGTATGTACAGTAAGTATTCTCATTCTGGTTTGCCCTGTTAGACAATATGCTCTGAGGTTGAAATTATTATTTTATAGGCTCCAGATGCTACCACTTTTAATTAGTAGAGTCATATTATTATATATTTTTGACTAAGACATATAAACATTTTATATTGACAGCAGATGTTAGTATTGTAGGGACTGATAATAGAAATGTACTTGAAGGAAGGTTGTCAAATAAGCAGGCATATGTTTAGATTATAAAACGACGGCACAGTATGCCTGGCAAATTTTATGCCACCAGCATCCACATTCAGATGGTGTTGAAAACCTTTCCCAAATGCTATTGTTTTCCTACATAACCCTACCATGACAGCCTTTAACCCACTTTCTTTGCTCTTAATTAATTGCAACATATACACTATGAGGGCAGTTGGATTTTGAATGCATGTTGGACTGCACCCAAACAATCATGTTCAGAGATTGGATCATCTCTCAACACCTCTATAAATAGGACTTTAGATGTTTACAATAGCCAACAGATTAACATATTGATTTTAAACTGGGCAAAACACCTTTCTGGAGCCTGTGGGTTGAACATAAAAATTTTTTACAGATTCCTTCATCTACCTTAAACAGCATGGATGGATGAATTTACCAGAGCAGCAATTGCTTTCTGACAATGAGCATCTGCCACTGTCAGAATACCCCAAGATTGACTGGTGATTAGTCGCAGTCATTGTTCAGCTAAAAAAAAAATTGCCTGGCTTCTTTGACAAAAGTCTAACATCAATCCCCTTTTGTTGAGCCAGCAGGACCACCACTCTTAAAATTTCAACCGATTCCTGTGAATTGGCCAAAATTCTATGTTTGGCCGGCCATACACTTTGGATTAACCCCTTCGTGACGGGAGACGTACACTGTACGTCCCGCCACAAAGGGACCAAATGACTCGTCACTAGACATGTGCACTGCCAAAAAATTTGTTTAGTTTAGTTTCGTTTTAAATTCGGATTTGTGTTATTTTGTTTTTCGGGATTCGGGTGTGAAAGTCAATTCGGATTCGTAATTCTGATTCGGACGAAATTCGGTAGCGGTAGGTCGAACGTTCGTTTCGTTTTCTGTTTCGTTTCGTTCGTTCGTGACATTTGAGGGGGAAAAAATATTTTTCTCCTTCTCTAATGTCACATTGCTCCAATGAACGAAACGAATAAGAAACGAATAAGAACCGAAAACGAAACGAACGTTCGAACTACCGCTACCGAATTTTGGAAATGGAAATTCGGATTCGTTTGCATTCGTTATGTCTGTAATTCGGAATTCGGATACATCCGAATGTCCGAAAATTCGTCCGAATTTCGATTCAGAACGAAATGAATCGCACATGTCTACTCGTCACATACACTGTACGTGACAAGTTATTTGCTGCATTAGAGGGCTGGTAACCACTGAGAATCAGCGGTTACCATTCATTAATGGATGCCTCAGTATAGAGGCATTCATTAATGAAAGGGTTAACCTTTTTCAGACACCTGATACCTTAGTATCGGGTGTCTGAGAGTCAAAGCAGAGCGGGCAAACATGCCGGCAAAAGCCGGCATCCTGACAGCTCGCATAGATCTAGAGATATCTCTCTCGGATCGTATACTGGCTTTTTTTTCTTTCACTTTCAGGAATAGATATATAGGGGGTTGATTTACTAACCTTATAAACACACCACGAACATGTATACACCTCTGTAGTGTGTTCCCTCCCAGCATGATCTATGGGTGGAATCTAAACACCTTTGTAGTGTGTACACACCCAGCAGGTGTGTTGTGCAAAGCCCTGGATGAATTGCAAGGTGATGTTGTGTAAATTAGCTCTATGTTGTGTTGCTTGCGTTGATGAATGCAGGAATGTAAATGCATGAGCTAACCATTTTTGTCTAAACTGTGAAGCAGCATTATATATGCATCATGTGCATGATTTTTCCATATATGGCATTAGTGGAAATATGCTTTTAGAGACTTTTTGTTTGATAAATACGTTTTGCTGTGTGAAAATCAGACGCACCTGGTGCATGTGTGTGCTTAGGTTAGTAAATCACCCCAATAATGTATCTATTCCTGAAAGAAGAATGTTTCAGTTTTCTGACCGTTGTTGGAACGTTCAGAAAACCTTTAGTGACAGCTGAATCCTGAACTGCTGCAGGATCAGTGTCACTAACTTATTATTGGCTGTTCTGAAGTTTGAAACAGCCTAATAATAACCAAAAATGTATTAATTTATCAAGCAGTAATAGTGAGATTAATTCACAATGACTGCTTGATATAATTAAATAAATAACATAAAAATTTTAAAAGTTTTAAAAAAATAGTGAAAATGTAAAAAAAAATAAAAATAGTGAAAAGTGTAAAGAAAAAAAGTGGTAAAAAATACAAAATAAAAGGACAAATAAATGAATGTATTTATTGCGTTTTTTTTAGCTGTGCTGGTTTTGTAAAAAATACTACAAATCAAAACTGGGAAAAAAGTGTTTTTTTAAAACGTTTTTTCCTCTTTTTTTATATTTTATTTGTCCTAATTGAGGCGTTAGACACACATATGTGATATAAGTATGTAGCCCTATCTGTCCTCTAAAAAACAATATATGATATGTGTGGGTGCACTTTGTAAGAAAGTATATTACTGACGTGGAAGAATCACACAGCAAAAATGTCAAAAGTGTGTCAGTCATTTACAAACAGAAACTAAAAACAAGCTCAGTCATGAAGGGGTTAAGACCTTCAATTGGTTGGGTTGGGGCAGGGAATTGTAGGTCTCCATTACTGGTGTGATTTTTTTAAACATAGCTTTTTTGGACAGGTACAGTGAAGTGGCCTGTCTTCTCTGTGACCCTCCGATTTTTCTGACAAAGCAGTGTTTTTACAAACCAGTTGTGTTTATAATAATTGTTGTTATCATATTGCCTCATGACACACAATTTGTGCAAATATTTCATTTATAATCTTATAAGTATGCAAGAGCCTGGCTCGGGGTTAATTTCCAATACCAGGAGCGGTAACCCTGTTCAAACTTTATCATACCTGGGATGTCTACTGGACTCTTGTTTGGACAGATTTAGGTGAGTTATTCCTAAGATTTACTAAGAATTATAGGTCTACAATATAAAACAACAAATTTCCATGAAAAACAATGTATCGCTTTTGGATGCTAAAATACTGAATAATCAAACCGCCATGGAGGTTAACTGTTGCCAAAGTGCAAGAGAGGCCCAACTGGGAACTCATGCAGATTATGTGAAAGGGAGCTGTGACTAAGGTTTGTAGGCATGTTCTGTTAGTATGATGTGGAAAGGCTCATCACAGAAATCTAAAATGCTGGCAGATAGGGAGGGAAGCAGAAATTCAAAAACGCAAAAAATGAGCTCTGGGGTGTACCAAAAGTAAATTAATGAGGCTGAATGTTATTAATCCAGAAAACTGTGAGCATGATGATTTGAGGGTTAGAATACTATCCACAAATGCAAAATACCCAGTTTTATGTGTAACATAGCCTGCTGGCTACCACACAACATGAAAGTGTCACACAAAAAAAGGTCATGGGGGTTACAAAGTGGAGAGCCCATCATATTTTGGTATGGAGCCCCGTGATTTGTAGTTACCCCTCTGTATGTAACTAGTGATATAGCATACACTGTTAAGGATTTTTATATCTAACTTATCTACAGAAGGGCAGGGTTATTCACAAAAGGGTGAAGGATTTGGAGAAGGCAGGAGAAGTGAAACATCTAGGACAACATAGCTGATCTGGAAAGTGAGCTGAATTGCAGGATCTCTCCAAATCAGCTATTTGGCCTAGATTGTTCACTTCTCCTGCCTGCTCCAAACTCTTCACCCTTTTGTGAATAACCCTGCAAAAGAAAGTCCATTCCAGCTACATAATGGAGCTGCAGGGTTGGGCTAAAAGCATTGCCAGGGGGATGTTGGCTGGTCAGATGTTCATATGTTATTAGATTGTATGCAGTCCCTCTTCCATGTTTGGAAGGAGCAGTAAGAATTTATAAACCACTGTGACAAACCAATGTCTTGTGCTTTTACATAGAGAGTACATGCAAACACTAACTGCAATATCCAATCAGTCAGAGTGTCAAACGTGTCCAGAGAGTATCTGTATATGGCACCTTTTGGGACTGGGCTAGTGTAATGAGCGGTGTGCCTCAAGGATCTGTGCTGGGTCCGATACTGTTCAACCTATTCATTAATGACATCGGGGAGGGAATAAATAGCCATGCTTCCGTGTTTGCAGGTGATACAAAAATAGGGAAGGTACTAGAAACGGATCGTGACAATATAACATTGCAGGAGGACCTGGATAAAATAGGGGAGTGGGCATTAATGTGGCAGATGAGGTTTAATGTCGATAAATGCAAAGTAATACACTTTGGACATAAAAATAAACAAATAGGCTATACAATCATGGGTATGCCACTAGGGAAGTCAGAAATAGAAAAAGATTTGGGGGTCATTGTAGACCACAAACTGAATGGTAGCTTGCAGTGCCAAGCTGCGGTAAACAAAGCTAGCAGGGTCTTGTCCTGTATTAAGAAGGGGATGTATTGCAGGGACAAGTCTATAATAGTGCCTCTATATCAATCGTTGGTTCGGCCACATCTGGAGTAAGCGGTCCAGTTTTGGTCGCCGGTACTGAAAAGGGATGTCCTTGAACTGGAGAGAGTCCAGCGGAGGGCAACAAAACTAATTAGGGGAATGGAGGACCAGAGCTATGAGACAAGGCTTCTGACCTTAAACATGTTTACGCTGGAATTAAGGAGATTAAGGGGGGATATGATTTTCATGTACAAGATGTTCAATGGTGACAGCAACATTGGCAACAAACTGTTTGAGATTAACTCCATTACAAAGACTAGAGGCCACCACTTAAAGTTGGTGGAGAAAAAATTCCAGCACAATGGGCGAAGAGGGTTCTTTACAGTAAGATCGGTTAAGGTCTGGAACTCACTGCCATCGGCAGTGATTTCAGCCAAGAGTGTAGATTTGTTCAAGAAATGTTTGGACAATTTCTTGAGGGACCGTAATATCCAGGGATACCAGTATCCCTAAGAATGAGATGATGCGTGGACCTATATGGGTTGAACTTGATGGACGTATGTCTTTATTCAACCCCAAATACTATGTAACTATGTAACTATATGTAACTATGTAAGATGGATGGACCCTGCAATGCGTTGTTTAGTGTTGGATATTATCTTTTTGCAGCATTTTCTATGCACAATTTTTATTTACTATTTTAATTACCCTGCATTAGACATGTAAATGTTATTTTGCTCCGAATGAAAAGGACTCTAAATGTTCTTTTAATGAAAATTGTGGGTCATCTGAATTTCATTCAAAATTAAATTAATCAGACCAATCAGAAAACCCCATGTGAAACTAAAACTAGTTTCCAAAAGATCCGAATAATGAAACGAAATGATGCTCAGACCCGAAAACTGAAAGAAAGAAGAAAAAAATGAAACCAAACAAATTTTTTTGCTGGCTTACTTGTTTAAATGCTTATGGATCCTGCATTTGAGATTCCAAGCTAGCCATCAATTGCTTAAATAGTTAATACCTCTGACTTTCTCACTCATTGACTGAACTATATTATTGTTCTTTAGGTGTACAAGAATGTCATTGGCAAGAAATAGTGTGCACACAATATGAAATATGCAATGGCATAGTCTACTTTAGATAGAATATGCGAGCAAGAATATGGATAATTACAGATCAGGTAAATGAGAAAACTATATGTGGACAATTACACCATTTCCTGGGCTCCTAATTCTCCACAAAATAAATAGGCCTCAATGGAAATATTCATATACATAATTTGTAAATTTCTAACTGTAATACGCTATATATGGTCTTTACAACTTTTTCAACTGTGACTGTGCATTTTGATCTCCTTCATTAAATTTTGAATTCAACAAATGTTAATGCCCCCCCAAGTGACCCTTACCCCACCCTGGTTCTGGTGTAGGCAGTAATGGGCTGGGAGCAAGGGAACCCAGGACTCTACAGTACTCTTGGCAGTTAATTAATTTTGCTATTTGTTTCCCAGAACTAGGGTAATATATAGTTGTTCAAAGTTTTTTGAAAGGTTAAAATGTTCCTTTAATAAATCATTGTCCAACAAAACAAACACAAACTTTTCAGTAAAATGTGTTTAAAATCACATTATTCAACCTAATATTCAATATAATCCATTCACATTTGAGAACACAAACCAATTAAATAACAAAATATATTCAGCAGCATATTTAAACATCTCTTTCAGTTTACAAATGCTGTTAATCACACTGCTCTCTAAATCAAATAATACATTTACCTAATTTTTAGAAGTAATTATACTGTTTTATAATAACAAGTTTCCTTTACTTTAAATATTTTAAATTCTGAAGTAGGATGTCATATTTTTGTAAAATAGCTTTTATTTTAGAAGGGACTGTTAAATACCCAAGAGACATGGGTAGTAAGTGTTAATTACATGTCCTGATGGACACCTTCAGTAAAGTGAAACAGCAATGTTAAAAGTGATGTTGTAAACCTTGTTGCAATGGGTTACTACACTTTGCAAGTCATCATTTCTCTTTGCACTGCTTTGGGAAATAAATCTTTATATATTTTGATTATATTTAACAAAGAATGTCACTCCTTATTTAAGCAGAGCATTCATTTAAAAAATGTATTTTTACTGCAAAGGTTTTTAAATATCGAGTAATGTTATTTCATGGAAAAGATCTGATCTACTAAGGAAAAATAAAATAAAAAAAACTACTATCATTTTCGCAGCTAAAGAAGTGCTGAGGACTCCCATCCTATAAAAATACATCAAAGGCTTGTAAGGAGATTTCAGAAGAGCTTATTACACCTAGAGCTATGAAAATCAAACAAGAGCATCTTTTAAGACCAGATGAAAGTAGGCTCTTTTCATACTCCATAGAGAAACATTCCTAACTAAGGGCAGTTAAAATTTTGAATGCGCTCCCTATTGAGATGATACTAGGAGCTATAAATATGTTAAATGAGAAAAAGTCACTGGATTTTCACAAAATAAGGGATTATTGCACGATTTACAGAGGTCAGAAAGGATTTTCATGTTTTCCAATGGGGCTTCAGATAAGCTTTACTAAGAACTTGTACTGAGACAGTAAACCACAGGATAATTGAGAAGAAAATGCACACTGAAGTCTTTTCTTTCAATTTATCTAGATAATTGTGAAAGCTGCAAGCAATATTATACTTAAACACTATAAAACAAAGTGCTTGCAAATCAATATACTTTTCCTCATTGACTAGTTTTACTTGTAATATGTCTCTATCACCTAGTTTATGTATCTAACTGCTTCTGCTTGTAAACATCAATTTCCATCTTAAGTAAATTACAATAACCACCCTGGGCATTAGACATTAGGCTAATTGCTTAATGAGTATGGATACAATGACTTTTCTACAGAAGTAGCCATGCAAACACAAAACTTGAATGTATGAAATGTAGATGATTAACTAATGGAATAATTTTCACCCAAGCTTGTGTTCATTCAAATATGCAGTTAGGATCATATTTTGTTTTTCTATACTTTACTGAAATCTCTAAATGTGCCAATGCGTTTACCAGATTCAGTAGATACTCTACACACTCTTTACACATCTAGACACATATTTTTTAGGAGAAGAGTATACTCACTGAACGTATTAGTAGATATACGATATCCCCTAAACTCTGTTGACTATAGCGTAAGATTACTTTCATTCCAGTCACAAGCAATTAATATACATATACCTATAAGATGTACAAAATTGTAAAGAGACTTGAAATGACCTGAAAAGGATGGATCCTAGCTGGGACTACTCCTTTAGCATTGGGACAGTGAACAAGAAAGTCTTAGTAATACCATCATGCTCTCCCCTCAAATCCAGAGAGATAGAATACTGTGTTCTAATGGTAGTGCTTACATCAGATTTCAGCATATAAGAAACACATGGAAGTCTTATATACTAGGTTTGCTACCTCATCCCTTGAAAACCTGACACATGAATTACACAAGTCTCATGGCTAATTAAATGCAGGTAATGTATAACAGACTCTAATTACCCTTAAATCCTATGTAATTCATATGTGTCAAGTTTTCAAGGGATGAGGTAGCAACTCTAGTATTTAACTTGTATACTTGCTTACATGTAATGCACAAGGTGGAAATGCAAACAAAGTTACAGTATAAACTTAATCAGCCACATGACATATCTATTCATATGCAGGCTGAAAAGTGGAACCCTTTGTAGAAATATAGTTAGGAGTCCATACAAATCAGTATGAATCATGACAAGCTCAGCATGGGATGAATGGCAAGAGTGATTAATTATCAAAATGTTTCAAGATGTTCCTTCTTCCAAATTAGAATGTACTATAAACTAATGATATATTAGTGAGAACAAATTGCTTAAACATAAGTATGTAAAAGCAAGTAAATTATGTTCCATATGCAAGTTAAAAGTCTATAATAACTACAATGCAAAAGTAAAACCCCAGTACTAAAGTATCATCTAATGAAAATAAGATGCATTTCACAAACACTGTAATATGTTTCCCCTCTCCCTTTGAAAAAAATAGTCCCAAGACCACATTGGTTCACTGCATTTTACACTTTAGTAAATCCGGCTTCTATTATTTAAAAAAAAAACACTTGTTACATCTAAAATTTATAAAAAAATTGTAATTTAATCATTTTTCCCGCCAAAAACACTGTGACTTTATTTTATGCTTCCCCCTTGTTTAGATTTTGATTCCTTTTACTTTAAAGTGAATTTTCACTTTCACAATCAAATTATATTATTATATTTGTTACATGTTCCCATTCACATAGCATAAGCTTAAAATAAATGCAGTTTAAATTGGTTTTACTTTGGCTAGGGTTTCTTGGCTTCTTAAGGGTTAACATTTCTACTTGCTTCTCTTTCTTTGTAATGTTTGAAGGGGTTGTGAGGGGTGAAGGGTTTGTTCATTATAATTTGCAAAGTAAAAAATGTTATCACTGCCTGTCACAACAATGGATTAAAGGATTACAACCCTGCCTTGTGCTTTGCATGTTAATGAAGTTAATGAGAGAAACACAATCCTCAAATTTCAGTCCTGAGTCTTTCTGTAAGGACGGATCACTGTGAAGGTGCTCAGAAAATATTGGATTCGGTCACCTTACCTGCTGCAACAAAACAACTAAAAGGTAAGAAATCTTTTTTTTTTTAAATATTTTTCATGTGTATGGGAATATATAACAAACTTAGAGGGGTTTTCTTAAATCTGACTGCAAAAGAGGAAATCAGCTTTAAGGTGTCACTTCTGACCTTTTCTCCAAACAGCTCTCTTAATCTTGGCTCTGAAGTTCATGTGGTGAGAAAATAAAGTGCCCATAATATCCATCAACCATTATTGCAACATACATAACCAACCTCTGAGATTATCTCAGACTGTTTATTTCACCTGTTCTAATTGAACATTATATGAAAAACCTTATTCCACTGCTTTCCCATTGGTTGTAAACTTTGTATAGT
Organism: Nanorana parkeri; assembly: GCF_000935625.1. Classification (NCBI taxonomy): domain Eukaryota; kingdom Metazoa; phylum Chordata; class Amphibia; order Anura; family Dicroglossidae; genus Nanorana; species Nanorana parkeri. Next base: position 393,601 of record NW_017306768.1, on the reverse strand, counting down.
ATATTACATGAGTTTATAAACTTATCCTATAAATGTATTGGTAATCAGCCTCCAATGGAGGAACCAGTGAAGAAGTAAGGGAGTAGAATTTACATCTCCAGTATTCATTGTCATAGCTGACTACACTATCATAAAAGGTGCTGTGCAAACGCTTCATGATAAAGTGCAGATTGAAGATCACAAAGTCTTCACAGCAAATTACTATGCGGCCTTCCAGGGTATGAACCACTTGAGAGATGCTGCTGATCACAAAACACAAATATAATTACAGCAGCAATTTTATTAACAATGTTAACTTTCATGGCAACCAAATAGTACACACTAATAATTTTTTATGTGTTTCTAGTTGCTCAGAGCACTAAAACCTTGAAGCAGAGTTCACAGCAAATTTGCTCTTCAAGGATTATAATAATAACCATTTCCACAACTGTTTATATTTCCTACAGAAAATATTTTGAAAGAGAAATAACCTTTTGCCACTTGTGTTCTATAATCATAAATCTAATGAAAAGAAAATATGATCATTATTAAAACTTCCTCAAACAAAAGCCAGAGGGAAACCCACAATGAGTTGTTCTGCAAGCGTGACTGTTGGTAATGTAATTAGTTCTCCTTAGTACCGGAAGGACACTAGCTGATATGATCATAGTTGAAGGGTCTTTCAGCCGTACCAGTTTAGATGATTTCACTTTCCATAGCTTCTATCTTGATAAATCTTGGTAGGAAACAGAATATTCTTAATTATGAATACATTAACTAAATTAGTAACAAGAGAAAGATATGCAATTAGGGGATTGTTAATTGAAACAGGAAACACAGCTGTATGCCGCTTCAAGATGAATCACATCAGTAATGACGCAGATGTTTAGAAAATGTAATTATATGGAGGAAGCATGCATTGCTAATGTTTCCCACTCCAATCTTGTATTGTGTCATGGAAATGGCTGCAAAATCCAGGATGACTAGAGAAAAAGATCCAAAACATGACAAATTTATGCTGTGTCAGTGTATGTTAGATTATCCTGTAGTTGCTAGAGTGCATAAATAAAAGGTTAAAAAAATACATTTATTTAACTGGCTTATTCTGTTATACCTAAATGAGATAGAAATTTGTTTTCTTTCTATTCTTGATAGATGTATGTAAAACATAATTTCTAATAATGTATTAAGGCAACTTTTATAGAATGCCATTTTAAAGTATACCCGAAAGTACACCCAAGATCTGAAATCCTGCACCCTGCTAGAAAAGGTAGAGTCGACTTTCCTGCTCAGGTCAAAGTATTTGTCATAAATCTTTTAAAAATGTATAATATAAACATGACTAGTTTAATTGTTCAAATAATTAGTCTACCCATACATGACAATTTTAGCTATGGTGGGATTTGCATACATCTCAGACTTAACTGGCAAGATCTTATCCCCAGAGTTATCAGGAATGCCCTGATACTCTAATCTCTCACTTGTGCTGTTGCAGAACATGTTTCCATTAATTCAGGTGCATTTTATAATATAAAATGAAAACATTTAACACTGCCTTGAGACTAATCTGTAATTACTATGGTAGATAAATTGATCTGGTAAATTAAGGTAAAAAATAAACCACTATGGGTGTTCCTGAAGGATATGAGATGCCAGTTGATTATTGCATTTGGTGCTATCTATTCAAAAAGCACTACATTTGAAATATTAATTGTATGTATTGTGTCTTATATGGTCTTCTTTGTAACCATGCTCGTACTTTGGGGTAAATACACCTCTGGCATACATGCCCTATTTACTGTATGCTGTTCCATTTTCTACTCGGGAATTTCAGTGCGTTAGCTCTCAGGCTAGCAGTATTCTTTTAATGTTTAAGATATGAGTTACCCCCAAATCCCTCAGAAATCACTAGCTTGCAAGTTTAGCTAAATAAATGGTTCACCTTTCCAATTCAGCTTTGATAATGCAGGATAGAGTTAGCTGAAGAAAATCTCTTGGTGCAGATTAAAGTCAGCAACTGATACCCCTGGGCTGTACATTATAGCTATTATATTTGTTAAAGCAGCACTATTCACAGACATTTCCCTGTTGCTGTGCAATTACTACCAATTACCTGTATATGAAACTCAAAACATATTTTTGATCTTACCTCGATACTGAAAATCACGAATTATTAGATGCAGCCTAGCACTTCAGCAAAAGATGTACATTATTTGCAAATGACAGGTAATGCTGAGATTCTTAGAAATTAACATACAATGGCTTATGTAGTGTGATGCAAAAACACTTTTCACTGGTTCCAAGTTCCCAAGTTACAATATGCTTTCTTACTTTAAGGGAATGTATAGTGCTTTTGTAAATATTTTGTCTTATTTATGATGGCCAGTACTTGGCCAATACTCTAACAATATTTAATATTCTTATGTACTTAGGTAAATATGAAATATTGCATACTCATATTTTGCAGTCTTCTATCCAGCCACTAGGCAGAGCTTAATCTCCTTTACACAAGTAAGCATTATTTTCACCTATCCTGCAAAAGCTTGTTGTGTAGTTGCATGAGCCATCAGAGCAGTGACAGCTTAGTGTGAGGTTTCGATAAGACAAGCAGAGCTACAAAACAAGCTACTCTGTTGTCTCTTTAGCTAACCCATAGTGTTCTCGGAATCCACCGGCATGCACTAATGTAATGAATGTAATGTAAATGGCATGTGTTAACTTCTATGTATTGGTATATAAAACGATTTAAAACATATTACTGTATATTTAAGAAAAAAAACAACTAACATAAAATAACAATGCCATTGTTTTTCCTTTGAATACGGAAATCTGCACCTCTAAGTTTAAGTACTTGGTATAATACATCTAGATTGAAAACATCTTGGGTCACATCAGGACGAACAGATAAGCTCTACATATGATTTGCTCTATTTTTTTTCTAACTCAGATAGAGGCAGTTGCCTGTATCTGGCGGAGAAACTAAGCTAACCTTTCAGTCCAGAAATAAAAGGCATTATGGTTCCGGAATAAGTTTTTGTATGCAGGAATATTCCTTATTAATGTAAACAGGCTTTTACTGTGAAGGGTCACGTGGAAAAATGATGACAGAAGACAGATTGTATTTGTGATTTGTATTTGTGATGACTGATTAAGAGGATTTCTCTCACTTTGGAGAGATTTCCTTTTACTTCCTTTTGTTTCAAAACAGGAAGTAAAGGTATAATTTCCCTAATGGGAGCAAAAAAAAAGAAAAAACTGAGAGGGGGTTTTAGACTTTTCCCCACTATTAATGTGTTAGGCATTGATTACTGCAGGAAGTTTGGAGCCCATCTGAAACACATCAAGAGGGATTTCATAAAATGGGATGATAATCAAGTGAATATAAACATGTAGATCAGGAAAGCATCTATTATTAGACATGTGCATTCGGATTCGGACGAACCTGTAAATCAACGAAAATCAGTTGATTCGGCGGTTCATCCAAATCGCAAATAACAAATATATGCCAGAATATACTAAAACGATATTCGGGCATACATAAATTTGTTTTCAGGACACACAGGTGGGAATATTAGCTGCCTGCGTGTTCTGTGCATGCCCGCCACCATCTTGGAGGCGGAGCGTATGATGTCACATGAAGGTGACGTCACACGCTAAACGAGCGGTGGCCATATCGGACTAGATCTTGGTATACACCAATATGGCGGCGCTCGAACATGTGGGCACCGCCATTTTGGTGTATAACAAGATCTACTCCAAAATGGCCGTGCACAGCCGCAGAATGCTTCAGCGGCCGATATGGTCGCTGCTCGTTCTGCGGTTTCAGTGTGCGGTTTCGGATTTGGAGGCTTGTTGCCTCCGAATCATAAACATCATAAAAATGTGTTTCCTCTGACGAAACAAATGAAAAAGTATTTTGTTTTCATTTGTTTCGTCTCAAAACAATTTTTTTTGTCTAATTATTATTAGATAATAAATAATGTCTAATTATTATCCCTAGAACCAGTTTTCTACGTAATAAGCTAGAAGCTCCAAAAAAGGTTACAAAATAACCGTAATATACAGGGGTACAGGTACTCCTAGAATGAGATCCTAATAGGTTGGACTTGATGGACTAATGTCTTTATTCAACCTCAAATACTATGTAAAAGAGCACCAGCCTCTTCTGCACAAAGACTTTGACATTTTTTCTCAGGACCACACCTACTATCTTATCACCAGCTAGCCAATCTAAGACAGCTTATTGTTAGAGGTTGCCTTAACAGCCCATAACTAAATGGAACATCTCCCAGTATGCAGAAAAAATGTTAAACTTACACACACATATACAGCACCGACAGAGTACCAGTACAAGGATCACAGCAGGAGTACAGAATATAGGGTACTTTTAGCTGCAGATCCTCAAATGTGGTATACCTGATATTGTATGCAAAATGCCCTACAGGACTGTACATGTGATGGTTCAAACCATGCGCCAACTAATGAAACTGCATAGATTCACAATTAACAACTAGAAAACAGATGTCACTGTAGCTGCCCAATTCTGCAGCATAGTCCACAGCATAAATAATCTCAAGATTTTGATACTGATGAGAAACTTCAAATCACAGACAGAGAGACTGGAAAGGGAATGTAAATTCATACAAAAAAATTAAAACTCTAGACTGTGGGCCAAATAGAGACCGGGATTTTATGTGCTACTATAATTTTAATTGGATTTTTGACACTTGACAATAAAGCCTCTCTTCCCTTTGGTCTAGGATCAAATGAATATGGTTACTTCAAAAGGACCTTTGCCCTTATTGTGGTGACAAATTTTCCTGAACTGTTTACCTCCGAGTTAATTTGCCCAACAACACTCTTGAGCCCTGATAACTTTAGGTACAACCTAGCTATTTACAATCCAAGTATGTCAAGAGAAAAAGTTGCATTTCACTAATGGTGGTATTTCATCACTTCTCTGGTATTTGGACATTTCATAGGGACTCCTATTTGAGGTGAGAATTATGCCTGGAACTTCTTATCTTTTAGTTATTTACCCACAATAACACATCTGATACCTATCTTTATAGCCTAACCCTTTACAGCAGCCTTTACTACTCACATATGTCATGAAAAAAGTTGTTTTCTTTTTTTTTTTTATTGTTTTTTAGTGCTCCTCTTTGTTAACCTGTGTATAAATTAAGTATGTGGGTTTCAGAACACTTTTCAGAAATCTATCAATCCTAATGAATGGATATTCGCAATCCAGAAAGCTTGTATCTTTAAAGCCAAACTCCATAAAAAAGATGATTTACACACTGCAGTGGGTGTGTAAATTATCATTAAAAAGCTGTGTTATGTGCAGAGGGCCACTGAAAAGTATAAAAATCCTACCTTGCGGGATGCCATCTCCAACACAATGCTGAGCTGTGGAACAAGAAGGGGAGTGAGCAATGCAACTCTAGTAGTGAAATACTCTGGTTGCCTCACCCTCCCTTCCTCACTACTTTCCCATTTATGAAATTCCTTGTGTTATTTTAAAAGAATACAAGGCATTCTGTGATTAGAGGAGCAGAGGAGGGAGCAGGCATGTGACATCATCTTTCCTTGTCCAATCACTGAATGTTCAAATATCTAATTCAACCATGGTTAAAAAAAAAAACACCTTTGCCCAACAGAATCTTTGCTCCACTTCCACTAGAGCTGGTAAACAAAGCCCAAGCAACTGAAAGTTGGCTACAAAATTCACAGAAAAGCAGCATATACAATCTGTAGGTTTACTTAACATTTAAGCCTTCTGCCCAGGGACAAAAAAGTCAGCATTCTCAGATTACAAGTCTTTCAAGCAGAAAGATATGTGAAGTGTGTGTATTTGTCCTATATTATCGCTTATGGTTAGCAGAGCAGGGTTTTGCATAGTAGTGATAATGTTGGCAAGGTCATTAAAGTGTGCATTCTGTAATAATTCACTGCTTAATCTAGTCTGATATCTCAACCAGGTATTCTTTACAGTCTGAGAATTCAGTGACACAGCAGGTAATAAATATACCTGCCAAGGACAATAGTGAGACAGGTGAGGACAAAACAGATTTAGCAATTGGCGAGCTCAATGATGATTCTTTTCCTATGGATGCCTGATGGGAAATGCAGGCTGCTGCTGAAATGCATACAGATAGAGATTATTTGGCGATACTTCACTGCAATGTGTAGGCTCATGTGAATGCTAATATAAATGCTACAACAAATATCAGACCACAAAGATGACCCCTTTAAATTGAATCACTGCCTCAAATAGAGAAAACTTTGAACAGTATTTCACTAAAATTGTCTTTGGTCCTGTTACAATGTAACTTTGCAGTACTAAGAGTGTGAGCTCTTTGAAGAATTCAAATGAGATAATTTAACAAAGTAAGGCCTCTACCCTTATTCAAAATACTACAAGTTGTAATACACTAGAAAATGGATTTGGAAATAGATAGCTAGCTCCTGGGTCTAAAACAGCATTGTATTTAAAATATATTGCAGAACTTGCAAGAATGATCATTCACTTAATATCACAGTCATAATTTACTGATTGATGGATCGGCTCTCTATAGGAAATTATACTTGGCTTAGGGTTTTTTTTACTTTCTACATTTATAATTTTTTTTTGTAACAAAATGTTTGTTACATTTTTTTAGTAGGAAATAGACATAGCACTTCACATATGGATATGCAGATATAAGAAATCGCTTTGTCAGCTTATAACAAACAATAAAAGTGCAACTCAGATATACCTGTAAATAAGCTTCATTCATCCACATTACAATGTAAGGTAAAGAAAAAAATAGACAGAAAAAGGAGAATCAGATATAAGGTCTAGCAGTCAGTCTGCATCACTTCAGAACACTGAGGAGGCCAGTGTCTAACCCTCTTCCTCCCTCCACTCCCTATCACAAGCAATGAAGTCAGGATGCTGGGTTAATAACCAAGGCTCTCAAATGTTTAAACATTTAGCATGTTTATCAGCCAGAATACTTGTTAACCATTTATTTAGCATAATGTTCTAATCTCTGGGTGAATTCCAAGTAGGGAATAAATTGTTTCTTCCAGTTCTTGACTAGGGTTAAATTAGGCACTAGAAAGACCTAGTGCAAAAGGGAACATTGGACTTTAGACAAACCAGGCACTGTTGTATGCAGCAGAACCTGTTTTGGGTCCTTAAGTAGATGTGTACCAAACATGTGTTCTAACAACTGATATATTTTAGTTCAGAAACTACAGGCAAATGGACAGAACCACCGTGTATGCAACACGTCCCCAGGTGCATCACAACCCCCGAAAACATTTATCTGAGAAGGTGGGAAACAGTTGTGCCAAACCTACAGAAACTAAGTACCGTCTGAACATAACTTTATAGGCCACTTCCAAAATAAATTCAAGATCTTTGACATTTGGACTGTCCATTTGCAAATCTCCTCATGCCTTTTCTCATTTGCAGCATCCCAGGCTGAAATGCTTAAAAGTAGGGATGCACCAATACCGATATCAGTATCTGTGCCGATACTGGGCATTTTCATTAGTACTTCATACTCGTGAAAATCCCCCAATACTAAACACCAATACCAACACTTTAAAATTTTAAACTAAAGTGGAAGCCTGAGGTTCTGCACAGCCTACCTGAGACCCCACACTGCCCACCCGAGACACAGCACAGCCCTCCAGAGACCTTGGAGCTATTATACCACCACCCTGGAGCAACACAGAGTATGTAGCTTCATATTATTCTGCATTGCTGTATAACGTATTGGTGGGATTTGTAGTCCCCTATCACTGATGGTATTCTGCATTGCTGTATAATGTATTCCTAGGATCTGTAATCCTCAATAGCTGATGGTATTTTGAATTGCTGTATAATGTATTGCTGAGAGGTACAGACATGTAGTAATATGGATGGGAAGCAGAGTTAATGGACTACAAGTGCGGAGGTATCACCACACTTGTATTCCTCTAAAACTTCAGGTTCTGGGGTAGACTGAGCAATGTGGTCAGGACCTGCACTAGTGTAAGGCTGCATAGACAGCCATCTGAGGGCGCCGCAAAAATGCAGCTTCGCCTGTGTAAGCAAAAATCCTTGCACCGACTCTGCATAAGAGTGCAGGCTAAGGTTCGTCAAAGCATTCAGACGGAAATATAAAATTGACACCAATGCAGACCCGCCAGGGGATTACAAGCAAATGTGCTTTAAACAGGTGAGTGGGGTTTTTAAATCCTTCCTTCCCCTCAAGGTTGAAATCCAATGTTGTAGTTGTAAAAACCTATTTAATTCTGATTCAGGAACATGTTTATGTTCTTTAGAGTAGGACCAAGTAGGGATGTCAGAGGACTGCAGGAAATCATATACTCCTATACTATATCCATTGTCATTCCACCACCTAAAGGCACATGAGTCAGTATATTGTAGTAGGAATAAAGGCTGAGCGAGGAGGGGAAGAAGTGGCAAATATGGTGACATAAAACCTGCAGAATATTTAAGAGAGTCCCATAGTCTCAGTGCATGTTTCATGAGAGGGCTTAAAATGGATGGTTTGTCTCGGGGGGAAAAAGCCAAAGGAGGGCCTGGATTGGGACAGGGGTATTTCTAACAAAATCCATAAAGGGCGATTAGTTGTACAATGAATGGTAATAAGAAGTAAAAGCTGGGATGCCTGATAAAAATAGTACATTTGGAAGTCCTATTTCTCATCCTTTTTATGTTTATAAAGGAAAACCTTGAAACTCTAGGTCGTAGTGGGTGCCAAGAAATTTTCAGAATGCTCTTCTGTAAGGATCGTAAAGCAGAGGATGACACTGCTACAGGCAAGGTTCTGAAATAATATAATAATTTAGGAAGTAGGGTCATTTTAAGTGCAGCTACCCTGCCAAACCATGACAACTTGTGATGCATCCAATTTGCCATTAAGGTTTTAAGGTGCCTAAACAATGGAATATAATTGGCTGCATACTGGGAGTCATAAGAGGAGGTTATATTCCCCCCTAGGTAGTGTATAGAATTCTTTGCCCAGAAAAAAGCACGATTTTCACGAAGTCGGTCATACTCAGATTTGACAAGGAAACATTAAAAGCAGCAGATTTATTCCAGTTTACTAGCAGACCGGAGGTTTCAGAAAACAGTCTTAAAATCTGAAATAAATTGGGGATAGAGGTGTGAGGTTGAGTAAGTGTCAACATGACATCATCAGCGAATAAACTGGTCTTGTAGTCTACACCAGCTTTCTCAATTCTCTTCACATTTGAATTAGCTCAAATAAGGTATATTAGTGGTTCAATGGCTAATGCAAAGAGCACCAGAGATAGGGGACAGGCCTGCCGAGTAAATGACAATGGTATTAGTCACTTGTCATAAATATTTAATTTGAGCTATGGGGCATAAAGAGCCTGTAGCCAAGTCAGAAAGGACCCTCAAATCCCCATTTCACTAGGACATAATGTAGGTAATCCCACGAGATGGAGTTGAACGCCTGTTGTATAGCCAGGGATAACAAAGGCTTAGGACACCTCTGGAGTGAAGCAAATGAACAAGATGTTTAATCTTCCTAATATTGTCGCCTGCTTGTCTATAAGGGAGAAATCCCACCTGGTCCTTATGGATAACAGTAGGCAGAAAAGCGCTGTAGCGGTTGGTTAAAATTTAAGTGAGTATTTTAATATCAACATTCAAGAGGGATATAGGCCCATAATTATCCAGATCCAGGGGGTCTTTATATGGCTTAGCGACCATAGAGATATATGCCAAAAGTCAGGAAGAGTGCATAGATACAGTTATAATTTTTAAACAAACTTTAAAATACACTGAGAGGATTTGTTCAACACTGGAGCAGACAGAATATGGAGTAGTTGCTCATAGTAATCAATCAGCTTTTATCTTTCATTTTCAAAGCTTTACTGAGAAAACTGAAAAGAAAAACTGATTGGTTACTATGGACCACTTCACCAGATTCTGTCAGCTCCAGTTTGGTAAATTCCTCTCACTATGTTTAAGGAAAACTACAGAAAGCTGGACATTGGAATATGTATATTTATTCATAATGCTGGAGATGAGGCTTTTCTTGAGTAATTTGAAACATTATGCTGTCTTTACCATAAATATAAGTGGGAGCCTACTTATATAATATATTAAAGACAACATTTAAAAGAAAAATATACAGTATTTTTAGTGAGTATACATTTTAAATTGATATTGCATCATTTATTTGAATGTATTTTTTATGTAATTTCATATATATTTACCTTAAGCACCTTCATATATTAGCTAGTGTTTTTCCATATTTTCATTATTGTATTCCATAACCAGTTTAGTAAATACTCCCTCTAGTGGCCATCCAAATATCAGAGAATATGATTACCATTCTTTTCCTAATGAATGGTGAGTTATGCTCAGCAGGGGCAGATTTACAAATGTGTGAAGATCAATTATGCACGGATTTTAACAGCCCTTAATGAATGTCAGCACACTTCTGTTAATCTATGATGAATGAAGATTTCTGCAGGACACAGGATGTGCCTATCTGTATTTTGCTTAGGTTTAGACCTGTGCTGACATACTCTGCTTGCTATAGAAACCCCATGTCTATATAGAGATTAAAAAGGTGTGCTGACAGTAGATAATGGTTCAGGTTGCAGGTGTAAAGATCAATGACAAACTAAAAGACTCTGGTTTCTTATAATTAATACTGCCGATGCCTTGGCTTAAAGTGTATTTCCACTTTTGCAGTAAAATGTATGTTATTATTATCATCTTTATAATTATATTATTGTACATGATTTATACAGTGCTCAACAGTTTGTTGAGCACTATTTAAAAAGAATTCCTAAAATTATGATTTTTAAAAAAAAATGTATTTCCTTTCTAGTTGTTTCTTTGGAGCAGGTTTACAAATAGGATTGTACAGATAGCTTCCATTTCTTAGAATAGATGGCAATGTGCAAGAAAGCAACAGACTTTAGGGACAGTTTTTTTAATTTAATGTGCAATGACATACAAGGGTGGTGCATGTAGGTGCTTAGCAGCAGGATGGTGGTTTTTGTAAACTATCCAAGAAATACATTTAAAAAAAACCCCACACAGATTAAGGTCACTTACAAAGACAATGAAAAAGTATTTGCTTTCTTTTTTTTACTATTATTTTAAGAATTTGTTTAATCTACAATTTTCAGTTAAATAATACAGAGGATCCTGGCACCAAAGACACACACAGCATTGCAGCAGGCCACACCCCACCTCTCCGCCCAACAGTTTAATTGATGACAGAAGGAGCCCATGGCTCCTCTGCTATCCCTATCCTCCCCTAGCAACCAGAAAGTTCGGGAATGGAGGATCGCTTCGGACCGGCCACGGTAACAATTGGTGGTGACAGGTAAGTGTGGGGGTGACCAGGGAGAGAAAAGGGTATAGGGCCGTTTTGATCTTAATGCAGAGAATGCATTAAGGTAAAAAAAACAACCTGACTTTAATGCTACTTTAAAGCATCTGCGCCAGCACACATTGTGCCACTGTTCCACTGTTTTCACTATCAAAAAGCCTGCACTGAGCAATGACCTGCAGCACCACAAAGATTGTGGAATAGATTAGCAACACTACAATGCAAGAAAAAAAAAGGGTATTTCCACAGTGGGGTGTGCGAGGACCCAGAGGGGAAAAGAAAAAAAGGGGGCTTTTAAGAAACAAGTCCAGACCTCGTGTATAAAAATCTTAGAAGTACATTTATTCAATAAATCGTTGTATACATTATTTAAGATAAAAAACGGAATACAAAATCATCAATAAAAATGCTTTTACAAATGCAGGTTCACCGAATGGTGACAATACCGTGCAGTTACGATGTATATGGTTGTTTGTTATCAGAATGGTATAAACGCTCCTGTAAGTCCCTACATGTTTCGCCCCGAAAGGGCTTCTTCAGGGGAGAGAGACAATTCTATGGGAGATATGTGTCCTAGAATAAGAGTAATAAGCCCACATATAATAGAATTAGGATCAGAGAACTGCACTTTAGTCTCACAAGTAAAATCATGCTTTACATACATTAATCTCGATCACAATAAATGTAAAAGTATTGTAAATGTTGAATGCTTACATATATGTGTCTTCACCGTCAGTTAGTCAGGGAAGCGAGAATATAGTGGAAAAACTGCTTCAAATACAAACAAGGGATTGGTTTTGTCAAGCATGAACCGCCACAGGTAAACACAAATGGAGGGATCGCGTCGGAGACAGCACCCTGTAGTCTTCAGGAAAAACAGGCAGCCGGCATACTAGACTTAGAGGTAGTGAAGTTCTGCTAAAGGAACATATGTATGGTAATTAATTATTCCATGTGAAAGTATATATGGATAAAAATAGATGAAAAATAGATATAAGTATAAAAATGACAAACGGGAGAGGAGGACACATTGAAGGGAGATGGTTTCTCTCTTTCTTCATGTAGTGGCCTGGTGATGAAGAGCATTCTAATGTGGGAAGTGTGTTGGTGATGGGGATATTAAAAGGTGAAGATGGGTTGAGAGCAAATGTGCAGGTGGAAAATGCTCATTAGCTAGCTAGCCCAGCTAGGTGGGAAAGTGATGATTGGGGACTCAGGGAAAAAGCTCAGGAATATGTGCCTAGTGAGTTTGTATTCCATTTTTTATCTTAAATAATGTATACAACGATTTATTGAATAAATGTACTTCTAAGATTTTTATACACGAGGTCTGGACTTGTTTCTTAAAAGCCCCCTTTTTTCTTTTCCCCTCTGGGTCCTCGCACACCCCACTGTGGAAATACCCTTTTTTTTTCTTGCATTTGAAACCTGGGGTGTGAAACTTCCAGCTCCTCTATATGTCCTCTGCAACGCATGTCTACTATTATTATCCCTTTTTAGCAACACTACAATGCCAAAAGGATAAAAAAAAGGTGAAAATGTTATCTCTAAAAAAAATGGCAGATGTTTTATGATGCACAGAATTTAACAAACTAAATACCATCTATTTAGTGTTTCCAACTACTTTAAAAACCAACTTAAGCTAACACTTGTTTTTAGTTTTGGGTAGCATGTGAAGGGATTCAAAACTCTGCTTCTATAAACTGCTACTACACAGTGGGTACTGCTCTACAGAAAGCATGCTGGCAATGGCCAAACCTAAAGTATATGTAAATCCAGTCATTGGAATCTCATATAATCTTTAGCAGGACAATTTCATTTGAAAAAAATATTCAATCATTTAAAAGTAATATTCAATAGTTTTAAAACTGCAGTTTTCATTAACCCATACCCCCCAAATATTTGCCATCATGATGCCCCATGCTGGGAATAGGTCAATAAACATCCTTTCCTTTGATTGCTAGCAGACATGGCTGGGGGCTCTCAATTTTAGCAGTCATCAACAACTGGCACCCAGTCAGAATAGTTCATGATCATGTGACCATTATCTTAGCTTGGACATATTGATCACAGGCAGGCTGACAGCTTTATTGATAAAAATAAATAAACACTACTATTTTCAGGCTGCAGTGTTTATTTGTGGTGCCACCTATTTAAAAGTGTAAAAAAAATATACATTACACATTTTTGCCCAATGAGTCAGCCTAGGTATCAAATTGGATATCATCCAGTAAGGGTTTATTTCTACTTTAGGACATTGTCAAATAAGTAACCAACATTTTCACACCAACCAATCTTTATCAAAGTGGAAACATTTTTTGTTACGCCAACATTTATAAATTCCCTAACCCATAAAAATGTTTACAGTTACTGCAAATCCAAGCATGTGGCAATATACAATAACCATCAGTTCAAAAAATGTAATGCACAATATGTGTAATATTTCGCCAGCACATAATGCCAAGCAAGAGTACACCCAGGCATCTACCTATGCAGAAAACTTTAAAATTACATAAAATTGCATGAAATTATATAAAATTCCATAACATTACTCAAAAAATGTAACTGAATTCTAAGGATGGTTTATCACCATAGGTACAGAGTTTGGGAGTCATTAAGGGACTATTTTTGTCCTCAAAATATGATACATTTATAGCATGACCCTGTCTCTCAGCACGGCACCTAGCATTTGAAGGCTCATTAAATTGTTTACATGTAATCAACACAATACTAAGTAATTCAGCTACTACAAATCAGGACTGACTTAGAATGCAAACTGAAGGTTTATTTTTCTAACAATATACTGTATATGAGAAGCACTTATCCATGCACAAGAGAAGGTTCAATTTCCTGTATGTGTTCTGCCATGCTAAGTGACCTGTCTCTTAAGCATAAAGACATTTATTTAAAATGGAATGATTATTGATTATTTTCATATCTTATTCTTATGTTTACATCGCAGCTCCTACAAAGCATTGTGACTCTGAGAACAAGAGCAGTCCCTAAAAGGAATATTTGGTGGTTGCTGTTTAGTAGTGTAGTAAAAGAGTTTGCAGGGTTAACAAAACTACTGAAGCAGCTGTGTTGTGTATAACTTATAGCAGACTCAAATGGAGCATCTGGGGTGAGCTGACAGGCAAGGCAGCTGAACTGTGTGAAGTTCTCTGCTGATTTATAGCCCCTGTCAGAAGCCTTAGAGAGATAGAGCTGTGATCTAACATAATGACTGTTTACCTTAAAGGTGTAGTAATCTGCTACACACACTACATTACTCTGCAGCTACCTTTGACATAAATAAGTTAAAGTACAAATAAAAGCTCCTGTGGGACATTCTAAACAAGTACCAAATCCAGTTACTATGTAATGCACAAGCCTCATAAAGTAAGCAAAAAACTTCCTTTGCCTTCTCTAACTAAGCCAAATCCTCCTTCATTTGAGTAATAAATGCACAGATGCTGCAGGTCTGAGTGGGAGGATCTCAGCAAAAGAGGCAGTGGGCAGGACTAGATGTGGCTAGGTTTTGATTGACAAGCTACAGGCTTGTGAATCATCACTGATAATGATAATAGCTTCACACTCCTGTAACATCTGATTCCACTGTAATGCAAGTACTTACACGAGAGTGGAAACTCTGCTCTAAATTTGCAAGCAGTGAAGCAACATTGCCACACCATCACAGGGAGCTACATTAGGTGGAAACTGGCAAGAATAACAGGTATTTGTGGGACTTTGCAGAAAACTGTAAGTGCAAATGCACAAATAATTAAGTGCTACAGCACATATATCTCTTTTTTATGGGGGGCACAGTTCTACTTTAAGGTACCATACATGGGCCACATGGGCTTGCTCTATCATTGTTTGGAAAATGTATTCCCTGGTGACTTTATAGCTCAACGATATCCAGGATTGAAGGTTTCCATCAACAAGACTAATATAATACTACCTAGTATACCCTGAACATTAGGAGCATCTGACACCCACTTTGATTGCCCATGTCTGGCAGATTTAACTGTCACTATGGATAGCTAAATCTGTTAAAGAACCTACAGGCCACCAGCACAAAGAAGTCTAAATTCTCACAGTATGCTGGTGTATGGGCAGTTTTTCACTTACAGAAAAAAATTGCTGGTGCTACACTTGTACTGTCCTGCATTAAAACCCTGATGACCCAAAGATGTTAATGTGGTTGATGCATGATGGTGTAATTATCTTGACACTATGATACATTATTGGAAGCTCATGCAGATCATTATAGTCAGATATAATCGGAAAGCTTCTGAGAAACCTTAAAGCCTCTTTATGTATATCAGTGAGGTATGAAGGATTTTCCCCACCTTCAGCAAGATGAAGGTGCCTTACATGCATCCAGGTCTCAGGTGTAGCTGCACAAGAATACCCATACATGTATATTTTTAATCACAAAACTCTCTAACAGGAAACACTCTTTAAAACAATACAGGCATGACTTCAACTTACTGCACTTATGTGTATGTGTAGTTAAAACTTTTTTTAATTTTGAATAGAGTAGTGAAGTGTTAAAACCCCTGCCAGGTTATCTTTTGTTGTCTGTGTACTATTGGGAAAATGTCACTTCACTTCCTGTTTCAGAAATGCAACAGGAAGTTGAGGAAAATCTCCCAAAGTGAGGATAAGTCCGCTCTTAGACAGTTGTTCCTGGATCAAGTGTCCCCATTAGAAGCTTTCCCCTTACCTCTTCTCCTGGGGACAACTCCTGGTGACAACTCTAAAACTTTGGATTTCCCCATACTGTCTGTTTTTGTGACAATGGTCACCAGTACAAATATAGGGGGGGAATCTGCCCAAAAGGGACACAGACACCAAAAAAAACCTTGACGGAGGGTCTAGCCCTTCCTTACTCTATCAAGAATAGAAAAAAAAGGATTTACCCAGAGATAGACTTTAGAGCTGAAATCTAGATATGACTTAATATTTACACCTACATTGGTCTAGCTTGGCCTAATGTAAGTATGCAAATGCCATACCTGTCTGGTCACTGCAGACCCTGTAAAGCACTATTGTACAATGGTGGCTGCAATATTCCGCAGCCTGCGCTGTACTGAGTGGCTTCCCCTCTGTATTGAAAACAGATGGGTTTGCCCGCTTGGCACAATGGATATTTAGAGAACAGTTAGGCAACTAGCATTGCAAAAAATAAGAGTTCAGCAATGATAGACAGCCTTCATAGTTCAGTAAAGCTTTATTTAAATGATGTAAGTTCATAATGCTGCACAAACTGTTGGCACTATATAAATCCTGTATAATAATAATAATAATAATGTGTTTTTATCTAATTTCCTGTATATTTTTTTGTTCCAGCATGAAACTACTATATCGATGGCTTAAAAACATAAACCATAACAGCATAAACTTAAATAATAATATAAATAAATGCTGCAAAAATAAGGAATGCAACCTGAAAAGGCATCCAGAACTAGTAGTCAGGTTTTACAAACAGGCACAGATCACTGTAACCTCTTAGACTTTATTTTAGCTTGTAGGTACAAAGTGCTATGGCCCTGGAAATAGCCTTGTAATTTCTTATGAAATATGTTACAATACTGGTTAATTTAGAAAGAAAAATTATTCTGAAAATGGCCAGAACCTCTGTAGACAGAATGTAACAGCATGTCTCTAAAAGCCATTTGCAGTTATGGACTAATGTCAAGGGAATCAATAAAAAAGACCTTTAGGTCTGAAAAATTAAAAATAATTAAAAAAAATCTTCATATAGACATGTAAAGACAAACGCCAGGCTAATAGCTAGGTGCACATTTGGAATACAAATATTACAGCTGACTTAGAGAAATATAGCTTGGTCACCTCCCTGCCCTCAGCCTGCGATTAGATAGAGAAGAAGCAGCAACAAACTGGGGAATTTATCTCTCTGCTCTCACTTACACTGCCACAAGGCACAAGCTGAGAGTATGAGACTGATATGGCAACATTTTATAGCACAGATGCTATCAAACATTGTAAAGATTATTGTGATGGTACACAGCTGACCCAAAGTTAGAGAAACATTGTGTTTACAGTAATTTATCGAAATTAGTCGATTAATCGATTAAAAAAAATTCGATTAATCGAACAGGAAAATTTTAATCATTACCAGCCCTATAATTCACACTTTATATCAAAACAAGCAATTATTGATTCTGAAACTTTTCGTAACCATAAAGACTTTTACTTTTTCTGTCATTCAAAGTGTGTATTAATTACTGAGCAGACACAATAATAATGAAACGTTTCTTATTTGGCTTTAGTAGAGCATACTATTTGATCAAAATATTTACAGCAACTTGTATAAGGGATGAAGGAGTGGGAGGGCATTTCAGATATCACCTAAGGCAGCAGAATAGTTTAGATTACCCATGGGATTCAACAGAAGGTACTGCATAATAATTCAGCATCTAAATTTATCCCCAATTATCCGCAATGTATTCATTAATTGAAAGTATATGAAAAAATAAAAAATGTAATTTATCTCCTTTCACCAGACAAAGTATTTCTCAAGAGATTGAAGGCGGCAAATCACATTAGACACATTCAACTAGTTACCAAGACCATGGCTTCCAAGTGAGACCATGTTTATACACTTCGGAATGGTCACTAGTCCAAAGAGTGAGAATAACGCACTCTTTTTTGCCCACAGACATTAGCTTCTCATTGTTCAATAGTCCAATATAGTAATAGTCCATCAATCGTCCAATACCTGACGTTTACAAGGCCTGACTGAGCAGAATGTAGAGTATAAAAGATTAGGTCAGAATACAGAATTTTGACCTCTTCTACATTCTTCTCCAGCACAAGTGCTGCAATAAGAGTAGTACTGGGATAAATGCATTGGCTAAGTGGGACACCTGAAGTGGGTGTTGACAGAGACCAAAGGACAGGAAGTTAAGAGGAATTTACCCCATGGGACACAGTCAACAATAAAATCCAGTAATGCCAGGGTATAACAACCTTCCTCACTCTATTAGACAATCTGTTTACATTGCTTACTGTGTTTGCATACCCACACTAATAATAAAAAAATGTTTTTATTGCTTTACTGCCAATGACTTGGAAAGAGAAAATGAAGGGGAAACTCAGCAGGGACACAGATAATGAATGCCTGATACAGATTCAAACCATTCCCTACTCTTTCTGAAACTAAAAACTTGGGTCGAAGGTGCACATAAAAGTGTATGTAAAGGCTAGATTGTTATCCTCCTAAAGCATTTTCTACCTTGCTGTCTTTCCTGACATTCTGCTGTACCTAAATTCCTCATGAATTACAGTGCTCATCCTTGCTTTCTCTCCACCAGTAACACTATCCCATTAACAGGAGCATGGTTGTCACCCGGGAGTGCTCATTCCTGGTGTACACTACAGAGTGGCATGTCAACAAGTGTCTCACAGGCGTAACCCCTGGCATTAGCAAAGCACAATATTTCTAGGCACAGATTCCTTCTTAGTCCACTCCCCCCACTCCACTTCTGCTGTGCGAGCAATAAGAGGTGAGACAGCAGGACTATTAGTCCAAAGTTTCATGCCCAATGTTCACACATGTACATTTTTGCCATAGCCCAATGCTCATAGGGAACTTTAGTCTTATTCGGGCATTTCACATGTCAGAGTTTGAACATGCACTTGCAGCTCTAGCCCTGATGCACAAAACTGGAAGTAGAGGTTGTAAAATTCAAGGAGCTATGTTTAGAGGACTTCAAAAATCATATTTGAGAATTCATTATTAAGAAAAAAGCTGAGCGGTCAGCTAAAGGGAAACTTAGTGCAAAAATCTTCATTTTGTTAACAGAGTTTAGTCTATTTGATATATTTTCCATTTCTTAAGGAATAGATTGTACATTACATTGTAAGTTATGTATAATATCAGAAACAGTATGTCGTAAAAAAACAGATGATATTTTACAGTACTATAACAACATTTTTGTAAAGCTGCTTTTCTATGGCTCCATGTAATTGAAATATTTTATGTGCTGTACCAACAAACATACACCTAGTTTACAAACTCTGCTTTGTAATTACATTTCTAATTTAAGGTTTTAAAGTAATTTTTGTCAAGTTCCTCAAGATGCCACTTTACTATCCTAGAAGGTGCTGCCAAAGCAGGCGGTAAACTGCAATGCTAATTATAAATATACTGCTTTCTGAATTAATGAAAGATGGGCAGGAATGAGATTCAATTAGAACATTGAGGGCATATTAAAACATCTTGGTCTCTAATTACAACATACAATAGAACAATGGTAGGCAACCTTTTGAGCGTAGTGTACCGAAAAATGTTTGTAAAAATTTGAGAGTGCCAGATGCAGTACATAAAACAAAATATCTACTTCACATTTTCAATGAAGAAAATTAATATTTAGTAAGCATATTGCAGTGCTCTAAACTAAATTCTGTAATAGCAATCCCCAGCATTGGTGTCAGTGACTGCAAAAACATATCTCCCAACTTTAGACTTCCATAAAGAGGGACAACTTGGATAAAGGACAATGCGGCATGAGCACCATGTCATGGTGAAAAGTGGACATGGCTACATAAGGTTAAATAATGGGAATAGTTTATAAGTGAATGGTTAAACAAAGTATGTACTGTACAGCACAATGTAAAAATTGCAGCATTATAATTATGTAACAGTGCCCCTTACACTGCTGGTCAATGGAAGGGGGAAAAAATGCCCAGACATGGGCGGTCAGTGGGAGAAAGAAAAAAATGCCCTGCTGTTGGTCAGTGGTAGGAAAATGCTCAATGGCATTAGTCAGTGAGAGGAACATGCCTGGTGTTACTGGTCAGTGGGAGCAAAATGCCTGGTGTTATGAGTCAGAGGGATGAAAATGCCCAGTGTTATTTGTCAGTGGAAGGAAAATACTTGGCGTTATTGGTCAGTGAGAGGAAAATGCTTGGTGTTATTGGTCCATCAAAAGAAAATGCCTCTTGTTATTGGTCAATTTGGATCAAAATGCCTAGCGCTATTGGTCAGTGGGAGGAAAATGCCCGGCATTTTTGGTTATTGGGAGGAAAATGCTCAACATTATTGAACAGTGGGAGGAAAATGCCCGGTGTTATTTGTCAGTGGGAAGAAAATGCCTGCCATGTCTCTGGAATCTGTGTACTCCCCTAACCATCTGGATCAGCAGATATGCAATGGGATCTTTGTGTGTAAAACCCCAAAGTTATATCTTTTACTTGCTCCTTGAGCTGTTAAATCTACCATTAAATGAGTGTTGTTATGTTTGTGTATTTTCACCTGGTGATCTTACTTTTAACACACTTCTTGGCGTGAGGGCCAATGCTGCTCCTCCATAGACACAGTCCAGTGAGTGATCCTATCAAGGTCTAACCTTCTGGCCTGCATTCAATTGGTGCTCACCTCTGTCAACACAATTGGCATCATCCTCATCAGCGGGCATTATCAGCACAGCCCGGTGACCATACAACATGATTTACTCAGTGGTGTCACTGCCCACAAAATTGTCCGCATCAGCTTCCGGGTAGCTTGTGGGCCCGATGCCGTTGGCCACATGCTCCTACCTCATAGCATCTCTAGACTTCATGACAGCCGGCTGTGTGTGTGCAATCAGTCCGCCACTCCCCCTTCATCCCTTCACCTTACGTCACACTTTAGTAAATCAGGCCCATTTATTGCAGTAACCAGTGGTGAGCAGGTGGAATTTAAATTTCAGGAGCTAAAGCACATTTGTAAGTTGTTGCTGTTATTGCTACACACCATTGCTTTTTGCCCCAAGGTATTACACCAATTTATCATAAAAAGAAAGCACATCTCAAAAGGTAATGAAGTTAATTTCTCCATCTTTTTATCTTTGCATAGGGTAAAGGCACAGTTTATTACTGTTTCATGCGGAGTACAACCTTATGTTGTTAATAATTTTCTACCCATACACTATTACCAGTGTAATGAATATAATAAGAGACTCTAGGCTGGAAGTTTAAAATCCCAGCTTGTCTAATTTACAGAGGTATAATCACACTACTGACAAAAGAAACATATGTTTCGCAGTATTACATCTTTTGGCGTCAGAGTTTTGGGATTCATTTGAAAGGGTTTATGCTGGTCTTACATAAACAATTAAAAGGTAGGCAAGTGTAGCATGTTTTTATAATTTCACTTTATTCTGCAGGTGTATAGGCAGCATATGTTTCTTATGGGGGCTGGGGAACCTGCTGCTTAAAACAATATTTTTGTGTTGAACAGCAGAATGTTCTCCCTTTTGTTTGAAAGAACATTTGATTGCACATAGAATTTTGAGTGAACTTTTCAAAAGAGCTCTTTAGCTGTTCAATAATAAAGACACAGATTTACAGGAATTTTAAACTGCAAATTAGGATGAATTACCTAGCAAAAGTTTTCACACTGTTGTGCTACCTTAGGAACATCATTATGTCTGGGATTTGTGAAGTGTTTACTTTTTTGGAAATAAACTAGCTACTTGAGAAATTTGTATTGGTTTGGTTTAAATTGTATTTTCACTTTGAAGTCAAATTTTGAGAAAACAGCTCTATATGTTTGTTATGTGTCCCCATTCACACAGCATAACAAAAAATAATAAAAAAAAACTAAATAGCAGGCAAGATGGCTGAATCCAGGTTTTTGTATCTAAGCACTTTCACAGTGATCTGCCCTTATAGAAAGACGTAGGGCTTTAACCCTTTGTTAGGACAGGCAGTGTTCAGATCTACATTACAAATTATAATGAACAAACCCCTCACAACCCCTCCTAACATTGCACAGAAGGAGAAGCAAGTAGAAACCATTTAACCATTAAAAGCCAAGAAACCTAAATCCAAGTGAAGAAATTTTAACTGCATTTTTGTTTAGCTTATTCTATGTGAATGGATGTGAATGGGAACATATACCACACCTAAAATAGGTGTTCTCCAAATTTGGCTGCAAAAGTGGAAATATACTTTAAGCCAAAGTATTATTATCTACCCTTTAAATAGTGACTGGAGGAAAACGTTTGACCAAACTAACTATTTAGTTTGGAACAATATAGTATGGTAGGTATGAGAAGAGAAAGAGATGTTGAAGCAACTATGTTATAAAAAAATGTGGGATCAAGCTTTTTTAAAGACTGAGAATAGGCAGTTAGATCATAATGTTTATTGAGCACTATTCAGTCTCTCCACACTCCATTGCTGCCCCTCAAGTCCTCCTTTATCATTGGTCCTCTCTATGTGTGCATAATGTCTTCCGTTATTTGACACACTTCCTGTGAGCCTATGCTGCCATGGACATATCATCATGCAGCCTGGCCTAACCGGAGAATGTTGTAAAGAACAGTGATCACACATCACATACCATTCTATGCAACACTAATGACCGTCCACCACTGAGGAAAATGGAGGAATAAAAAGGACCCTGCTCATCACAAGTCAGAAAGCTGGTTCCCTTTGCCACTCTAGTACAATGCTTAGTATAGATCCTTAGAAAGGTATGCTCTGTTCATTATTCAAATATGTTGAGATGAGAAACAGGCACTCTAATCAGAATAATGTATTGTTCCACAGTTTGTTGCTCATATTTGTTCATATAAAGTGGGTTTGTTTTTTTTAAAAAGAAGCTTTTTCCTGTCTGTCAGCAATTTTATTTTGCTTCTGTTTACTGAGCCGTGCATGTGCCAGTCAGTGTACCGGCTTGGAATGATTCTTGCTGATACGAAGTAACTCCCTTGAGCATGTGTGGGAGTTGAATCATTGGTGCCCGGTCAATCAAATGGCCAGACACAGATTCCTGAAGAAGACTGTAACAAAGATGGAAGTGGCAGTGAGAAAGGAGATCCCGACATCTCAGTGCAGGAGGGGATCACTTTGGCAGGTAAGACTGCTGTGATGTACTAATATGCTGTGCTTTCTACCACATTATGTCTGAAGCTTTTTTTTTTTTAAAAAGGTTAATACAAATGACAGTCATGGGTCTGGAAGACAATTTTTTTTACTACATCTTCAGTTGGTTGTCATTATGTCTTGCTATATGGTCCCAAATATTTATTTTTGGGACTTGTAAGCTTATGGTTAGGCTTTATTCAATTTAAGCTATGTCACAAGAACTGTCTACTGGTTACAATATTGAGCAATGTATGGTATGGAATAAAAAGGACCCTGCTCTATATGAGTTGTTATGCTAATCTTTAAACCAGTCACATAAGATGACAATGCATTTCTAAGAAATGATCTGCTTCCTTTCTGTATTTACTGACCCAGTTATATAAGAAACTGCTTTTCTTAGAACATGAGGTCCAGTCTCTGAACAAACATGGTGCTAAATTTCTTGAAAGAAAGAAAGAAAGAAAAAGGTGTTGTCAAGAGGAGATCTGTGATCTCTGTGAGTGCTAATAAATGTCTACAGTGCAAATTTTACACTAAGAGCTCAATCACACTGGTGCAGTGTGTTACAGAGAGATTCTTCAGTCCTCTGTAAGCTCCAGCTTGGAGGCTCTCTTCTCTCCTCATAGTTGATTAAAGTGGGGAGGGAAGGTGGACTACTAAGCTGCTAGTAGGGTTGGTGTTAAAGTGAACCTGTTTTAACCAGTGAAATGTAAGTCAAAATTTACATTTCGTCCTCCACGGTGCATAACCAAATTTTTTTATAGCACCATACGTTGTCAGCTTCATATTTTGAGTGTAAGGGGGATGGCTACTTTCACAACTGTGAATACCATTCTAAGAACAATCCTAGAAAAAAACGTTTTCCTAAACCACACAGAAAGCTTTTCTTTGCAGTGCAAGTGAACATTGGAGAATTTGTAATCTGCCCAGGTTGTGTTGATAAAAATAGCATTAAGCAGACATGGTGTCCAAAGTGTCAGAAATAATATAGAAACTTTACTAAAAAGTAAAAAAAAAGACAGTCAACTATAGTATTATAACACTATAATACCTTAGTCTAAGATACTGGGGAAAAATGTGCAACGTCAGTGCTAAAGGAAAATGGGTTGTGAGAGTTGAGAATGGCCAAAGGAGAGAGATAGTTCAGAGGGCACTCCCCCCGGTCAGAAAAATACAGTATATTTACTTGGCACTGCAGCACAGCTCCTCCTTTGCTGTAGCTTTGTTTCACTGATCATATAGACATTAAAGGTACAGGTGTCTACATGGCCAATAATACAGAATTGAGGAGCAGCCAAGCACTCTAGCCAGATGCCCTCCAGAGGTCACTGCAGTGGTGTGTTTTTTTATCATAGTCCAGTGTGACTAAAATGATTGTTCTTTCATCCTGTTTTAATGTACTTTTAATATCCCCACCTGATGAGCAGAGAACTGGCAACCCTAATAATAACAATGTATGAATGTTTATTCGATTCACACTCACACTTCAAAAACCATAATGCTCTGTTCACAGCAAAGGACCCACCGACTAATAAAACCATGAAATGTTCTAAAGCACATGTAACTGATCATGAATGGAGAAACAACACAAAATAACCACGTGCTGCTTTTCCTCTCATGATGGACATGAAAGCACAGTGTTCTATTATAATTATTAATAGTTTTACAGCATGCAATACCGGTCTTTGTTATTTCCCTGAACCACCATATATCATTGGTTATTTTAAATATACCTTAAATCTCAGTTCAAATCGTATGTGTCCTTCTAACCCCTCACTAATCACAGAGAACAATTCTGAAACAAAATATAACAGAGGAATTTGCTTTAAAGAAAGGTAATCCAAGAAAAGTTTACCTGCAGGAGTTTCCACCTTGTGTTCAACTCTTCCAGGCGACTAAGGTTATATGGAGAAAGCTGTATATTCGTTGCAGTGAACTGGTGTGCAAGATCATTTACTTGGTTTACATTATCCTTAATTGGTGCTATTTCTGCTCGGAAGGTCTAAGAAAAGAAAATATACCAAAGCCAAAAATTACTAACATGGTGGGTGAGCACTCAACAACAGTAAATAAATAGCCTTTTTTTCATGCATACTAAATAGCATTACAATAAAGCAGGTAAAATATAAAAAAAAATACTATATACCAAGCTTTTATTTTCTGTTATAGAACAATGGAACACTTCCAAAAAAAGTTTTTTTCTGCTTTTTTTAGTTATTTGATACAGTAAGTACTTTTCATTTCTGACTAGATATTTAAATCTCCCCATGACCCTATCAAGAAGATTTCCCCTTCCCCAGCACAGCTCAAAGAAGCCAACTTTTTTTCCGATAAACCTTGGTGTCATCTGTTCAAGTAACATTTACATAAATTCCTAGGAGCATTCCCTAGAGGACAGAATAAACTGCTTTTTAGTGGAGTCTCCAAAGGAACATATGGAAATCTCACTCCTATAGGTGACTAGGAAAAATTGGCTTGCATAAAAAGCTCAGCTAATATAATGAGAACATAACAAAGGTGCTAAGCAGCAGGTAAAACCTGGCAACAGATTAAGGGCATTGTTTTACCACATGGTCCTGCGTGGCCGATTGCACTGGGAGAGGGGGGCGTGTCGGCAGTGCCATTAACATGCATGGCACTGCCATGCCCCCTCCCACCCCAGAACGCAAGGAGACTTTGTGTATGCGATCCCTTGTGTTCCAGACACGGGGCTGTGCGATGAGCGCATGGGCTGGTGGAACCAAGCCCTGAATCCATCTCCATTGTGATCAGAAAAAGCTCATTAGGATTTGGTTAGATTCAATCTTTCACACACCTCCCTTTCAGACAAGACTCCTGTAGCTTTGTATGTAAGTTGTTTAAAAAGAAAACCTGGCATTCAGCACCATCAGTTTATAAATAGCTACAGTTAGGAAAGGAGAGAAAGGCTGTAAATGTTCACATAATGGTAGAACATTAGCTACACTAGCATGTCTATTCACAAAAGGGTGAAGAGTTTGGAGAAGGCAGGAGAAGTGAACAATCTAGGCCAAAATAGTGGATTTAGAAAATGTCTCCAATTCAGCTCACTTTCTAGTTCAGCTATGTTGTCCTAGATTGTTCACTTCTCCTGCCTTCTCTAATCTCTTTACCCTTTAGTGAATAACCCTGAAGATCTATGGAGAAGCTTTGCTATATCATTCTGTCTGAAGGTAGTTAACAGTATTATGGGGTAGAGTGCCCCTTCACACTTGATCATGCTCCTTCAGTAAAATGCATTTCTTCTATTACTTGAAAATGCATTTTGATTGATGTGTGTGATTGATTGTGTGATTACCTGCATTCAACACGGCCATTGAAATGAATGGCAAACACATAAAATGTATTTTTTTAATGCTATTTTTTCTTTTCCAAACATAGTTTGTTTTTTCTTTCTCTTGTTCAGTTTTAAAACATCTACCACATCAACAAGCTTAACACATTCTACAGCTCAATTCTCATGCGAATGGGCTCTCATACAGTTACTTTTCACTTATCTCAATTTTATACTGCTGCCCACTCACACTATGATAATTACTAGCTATCTCATTCTGTCTGAAGGTAGTTAACAGTATTATGGGGTAGAGGGCCCCTTCAACCTTTATCATGTTCCTTCAGTAAAATGCATTCCTTCTATTACTTGAAAATGCATTTTAGTAGACATTTTTTGGTTTCCTGCATGGCCGTGTCATATCTATGCATTGCAGCTTATCATGTTTTTCAAGAAATGGGACATATAGAATGTTTGTGTGATTACCTTCATTCAGTACGGCCATTGGAATGAATAGTAAACACATCAAATGTATTTTTAAAAAAATGTTATGCTCGTTTTTCTTTTCCAAACATAGTTTGTTTTTTCTTTCTATAGTAACCTTTGTGGATTTCCTCTCCAAAAGTGTATACTAAAAGTATAACTATCCATAGATAAAATCATCATATCATTATACCGTTGGGAAATGTTTGGTGTCTTTTTGGCAGCACACAGTGGGCAGAGAAAACGGAAGAAAATTAAGAGGCAGCACAGTGTTTTTGAATTCTCCAAATGGCATCTTTAATGAACACACTCCTGTATTAATGTTTGGGTTTTTTCTATCAAGTAATCATGTGCCTGAAATGTTTTTATCCCTGGCAGTACCTGCACTTTCGGTACTGAGAGATGGCCTATAGATGTCTATAAAAATCAACTGCACAGTCGTGGCAGTCTAATTCAAGGAAGTATTCAGATCGGGCTGTGATTGGAGGAATTGGGATTGGGATTAGTGGCACTTGGTAAAAAAACATAAGGCCCCATCAATACCAGTGTGTTTTAGGTATGTTGCTTTAAAAAAAATCTAGCTTGCACTTTAATTTTTGATGCTTTTTCATCAAAATGCATGTCATTTAGAGTTCAGTGATAATGCATGTACAACATGCCTAAAATGCAAGACACCTAAAATACACTGCACAGGTGTAAAATGAGCCTAACTTTATTTCCTCTAAGTTATTTATTACATTTAAAATGTTTGTTTGGCTTGCACAGCATTAAAATCACCCTAAACTCAGTAGTTAAATCTTAAAAGTGCATTCAAGTACTTTAACTATCACCAAAAATGTATCTTGTTTGTGCATCACTCAGCTGTACAGCCTCAAATCATCTCTGAATTGGTGCTGACGCTGTCCTTCCTTCTGGAGGGTGGTTACTTTTGTTCCCCATAGTCCCTGTGTGTGTTGTAAAGTATCCACCTCTCAAGCTCACTCCCACAATGGACTACAATCTCAATACAAATTGGTAAACTAAACCTGAGAGTATAGTCCAAGCCTGGAGCGGTGACTATTTTAAAACACACACAGGGGGGAACAAAAGTAGCCACCCGCCAGAAGGAAACACAGGGTTTGATCGGTCATTCACTCGGCTGCCCTCGGCAGCTTTGTGAATAGACCCCACAGTGTCAGCACTTCAGAGATTACGCCATCTTAGCCGCGGTTTTGGATTGCATTTGACATGGTGCTGAACATGTGATCAGCTATGGCACCAGCCATTTGAAGGCTTGGAAGTTTAGTTGAGACTGTTTTAAAGACCATTAAATTGGTGGATTAAGTTCTGCTTTAACTTCTTAGATTTGTTTTGAAGAACAAGCTAAATTTAGTGGTTTAATAACAGAGTTGCTGTTTCCTTTTATACTGAAACTCTGTAGGGGTGGACTCTTGAACAGGTTCATAGTACCAATAAATAATTGAATGAACAAGTCCCATAATACTTGCAACAAAGTCATACGTGTTAGTGCAAGACTGTAAACACCGCAAACACATATGAGGTGTGCCCTGATATATTTTATATATAATTTATGATTAAATATTTTCTGCATTAAAATTTTTCTATAGCATTCATTCTTTGTATAATTGAGCTATACCTCCCTTTAAAACAATATTTAGAGCTGTCTGAAATACCATCTTCCCAAAAAGCAACATTCAAGTTCATTATAGGTTACTAAATGAAACTACTCTTATATTAAATTATGATGAAGCATTGTGTTGTGTAATTTGCAATCAGCCAACACAGCACAATACAATGCCGATCATGAAGGAACTATATTGTAATGTCAAGTGATGCAAAAGTGAATAACAATTATGGCTTTTATATGAAATGTTGCAATCGATAATTGTGATATGGTATAGAATACACACAAATTCCAGAAAAGCAAATTTCTGACAAAATTATTATTACACATTGCCTGTCTTACATAAGAAGCAAACACAATTAAGCACTTTGGGATATATTGATGAATGTTTATCAACTTTTACACATTTTATAATTGGATTCAACAAATAAAATATGTGAATCTGGGGTGAAAGTTGTGTGGACCTTCTGTGAACACTTGAATATATATACCCCTTTGACATCAAGTAATCTGTGATGTTTATCACTATAATTTACATAGGGATGAGCTCAGGTTTGTTCCACACCTGAGCTCACCCGAATTGGGAAGTTAGGCATCAGTACATGCCCTATCAGCTGCAGCCGGGCATTCCCTGCCCTGCTGTATGTAAACAAAAGGGTAAAATGATGGTAACATCATATTATGGCCACATGGAAGTTACAGAGAAAAAAAGTTATTGGACCTGTTATGTGACCTGACAGCAATTTCTGAATAATTAATATTGCTGAGTCAAGATAAAGTCTGTTAATAAATCAATTTATTCTTTTAAAGCCAAAATGTCTGCAGTCCAAACTGTCAAACATGATTTGAATTTGTGATGTCTTTAGGTCACCAGTGATATGCTGGTCAGAACTAATGTTTAAAGCAGAACTCTGGGTAACATTTGTATTAACCCTTGCATTGGGGCTACCCCTGCACTGCAAGGGTTAAAGGGTTATTAAACCTACAGGTGTTTTTGCATATATCTACTGCTAGCAAGCAGTAGATAAATGCAAAAACGTAAAAAAAAAACCCCTTTGAAATAGGTTTAAATTTACCTGTGTCTTCGCCGTGCGCTCCTGTCCGAAAATCTGAAAAATCTCGGGCGGCCGCAAAGGATTGTGGGGCGGGCGCATGCACAGTTCAGATTTTTGGCCGGGAGACGAGGAGAGACACAAGGTAAGTCTATGGACGGTGTGCACCCGCATGCAGACACCGTGGGACAGGAAGTGCCAGCAAGGACAGAGGAGTCAGCACTGGATCGGAGACCCGCAGCACCGCTGGAGAGAAGGCTGAAAAGGACAGGAAAGAAGAAGATCGGATTAAGAGTCATCATTTAGGGTAAGTGCTTAGACTAACATTGGGGGGAGGGAAAAAAGTTTTAGACTTTAATGTCACTTTAAGTGCTTTTTTTTGCCTAGGGTCAAAAATAAAAAAGTTATACTTACCTGATCCCCTAAGCTGACTTGCTCTTAGATCAGTCCCTGAAGCCCCTCTTCCCACTCTGCTGCAGCGGTCTAAGGTCCCAGATTCATCATGGTCTACACACAGTGTATAGGACGTGGGGACAATACCATCACTGCAGTGTAGGAGGAGACAGACAGGAAGGTGCGCTATCACAGCCGGGCGACTTATTATTATAAATATTATTATACAGGATTTATATAGCGCCAACAGTTTGCGCAGCGCTTTACAATATAAGGAAGACATTACAATCACAATACAAATCAAGACAATATGGTAAGGAGGGCCGTGCCCGTGACTTAGAGGTTTGGGTGAGTATAACTTTGTTATTTTTGACCCTAGGCAAAAATAAGCACTTAACCCTTGCAGTGCAGGGTAGCCCCAATGCAAGGGTTAATAAAAATGTTACCCCGGAGTTGCTGTTCATGAAAATGGATTGCTTTTTAGAGCACCCAGTTAAAAAAAAAAAAATATGTTAAGGTAGACAGTTTAAGTTTATCAAGATCAGTTAGATATCCAATTATATAATAGTTCAAGTTTTTTTGCAAAAGGACAATGTGGTTGATTTATGAAGAGCTGTTTGCTTTCCTTTGGGGATTTTCACTTTGCAGAAACTAACCAATCACATGCAGGAAAAATTGAACAAAAGAAAGGATTTTTGCTTACATATTACATGATGGAAGTCAGCAAAGCTTCACCTCATGCACTAAGCTAAGGGAAAATTCCCTTGCTCGGCTATTCTGCCCGGTCCCTCTGTGGAACCGAGCAGAATAGAAAAATAGTTAAAAAAGTAGAAAAAAAAGATTAGAAAATGATTGTTCGGAACTAGCAGTGACAGCAAGCTCCGCCCAACTGTTTTCTATTGGCCGAACACACCATAGGAATGCATAGCTAGATTCCTATTGGCTATTCACTTTTGCACCCGCCCTCTGCTGCTGTCAATCACCAGAGGGGGACCTGATGGGGAACTGCAGGTCCCCCTCTGCTGATTGACAGCCAATAGGAATTTGGAATTTGAAATAGCCAATAGGAATCTAGCTATGCATTCCTATGGTGATTTCTTCTTTTTTTTTTCTTCTGATGGCAGCCAGTGGCTCCGATGTCAGAAGAAAAAAAAAAAGAAAGAAACCGAGCAGGGAAAGGTTTACTCTGCTCGATCAAGCAGAGTGAACCTTTCTGGGAGATAGTGTTTCACTCCCTGGTGGCCGGGAGCCTATTAGACTCCCAGAGCATCCGGGGGAGGAATGACAAATGGCGTTCCTGGTTACCAGGTAACCAGGAACGCCATCTGTCATTACACACTGAGAACATGGAGAGGCCGCTCTCAGTGTGTAATGACAGCGTCCCTGGTTAGCTGGTAACCAGGGAATGCTGATTTCTCTGAAAGTGGCCGGAGCTAGCCGTGAGATGACGGCTGGCTCCGTCCAGCTGTCAGAAGCAGGCTGTCAGAATGGCCAGCCGCTCAGCCAGCTTCGGCTTTCACCTCGGCTCATACGAGCCGAGGCATATGCCTTCGGCTCGACTGAGCCGCTCGGCTGACTTCGGGAGCTGTACGGGCTATACTGAATAGCCCGTACAGCAGCCCTTCGGTTCTACCGAACCGAAGGGGTCCTGGGGCTGAAGCTAGCCGAAGGATCAGCCGAAGCTACGGCTAGATCCTTTGGCAGCTTAGTGAATGAACCCCATAGTATTTGAGGTTGAATAAAGACATAAGTCTATCAAGTCCAACCTATTGCGTGCATTTGTATGGTTCTGCTGAGGTGTGCGTATGTAGAGGTCCCTGTGTCATCTCATGCGTAAGAGTACCTGTACCCTTATATATTACGGTCCCTCAGGAAATCGTCCAAAAGCTTCTTGAATGATTCCACACTCTTTGCTGAAATCACTGCCTGTCAGCACAATAATCTGACCCCTTTATGTACAGCTGTGGGGCAGGGAATACCCCAACCGGCAGCTGATTGGGTGGGGGGCTTCATGTCCTAGGTTCAGAGTAGCTCATATTCAGACCGGGTATGGTCTAAACGGGAGCTCATCCCTAGTTTGCAGTAAGTTGAATGCACCGTTGCTGTATAATGTGACATGTTAGGAGATTATTCATGCTGACTGATAAAGTAACTGATAAGTCTACATAAATTTAGTTCTTTAGCACCACCAAATCACCAAGTTCTGTGCTGAATATATAGAACCATTCCCATTGGTCCCTTTACCCACTAATATCCTGGAAACATTTCTGCAAATATACCTTTAAGGGCCAGTTTACCATCATGTGTAACCCATACAGCTGGGAAAGAACATACAAATGTCATAGATATTGCATGAGGTTGGAATCAAATACAAACCACCATATACTCTTTATATGGTCAAATGTTGGATTCCACACTACTAAAATGTATGCACCGGAAAAGCTGTTTTTCATAAATGTTTGTTGTTTATTTTACCTAATTCCTAAATTCTCAAACAAATCCTCACTGTACAAATGCAGCAAACTCAACTAGGACAACAGTCTTTCATTACAGAAAGCAGCTCTGGATAAAATCTATGATTTCTCAGAGTATACAGCTTCGTTCTTGCAGTACGCTTGAAATGTAATATTGATGGAAAAGTAGCAAGGGCATGTTATGCTATCAATAGGTATAGGCAAAGCTGAAAACATAGCATGCCATTTCTCTATTTATCCCTTTACATCTCAGCTGAATCTTTTCATTTCAGATACAGCATTATTCAAATTGGAGTGTGACAGATTTTCTTCATAAAGAACTTTCATTTTTAGTATGAACAGGTATGCCAGAAGAAGATTTACCAAGAGCCGCCAGCTTGCTTTAAACCTGGTTTTCATTTTCTCTTTTAACTCCAGTTTTAAGGCAATCTGCACATCTCCAAATGTCTGACTGCTATGTTTTACAGAAAAATCGCAAGGCACAGTAGAGCTGTACTGTAGACAGAAACAAAGGCTGAACTCTAATTCTCTGCCAAGCTCATTCAAGGGCTGGTGTTACTGACTTCATCATTTTTATGGAACTGTTTCCCAGCACTAAAGGAAAACATCACAAAATGGCTATATTGTGCTGTCTACAAGGCTTGTAGAAATCTACAGAAACCTGTTCATCACCTTGTGGATATAGTACATATAGTTATATAGTATAGTGGATATATACAGTGGATATAAAAAGTTTACACACCCCAGTAAAAATGCCAGGCTTTTGAAAAGTAAAAAAAATCACTCCAAGATAAATCACTTCAGAATCTACCTTTAACGTGATCTGTAATCTGTAAATTCAATTAAAAAACAAACTGAAATTGTTTAGTGAGAAAATAAAATAAAATAATGAGGCTGCATGTTAAATTATGAATTTGGCTGTGTTCATAATTAACCAATCACATTCAAACTAATGTTAATTAGTAGTTAGTACACACCTACCATCAATTAAAGTGACTTTGATTAAGCCCATATTAAGTTCAGCTATTCTAGTAAGATTTTTTGACATGTACACAGTTGCTTCTTACAGCAAAAGTCATAGTCCACAAAGAGCTTACAAAGCATCAAGGATGTCTCATCGGAAAGGAATTAGTCAGGAGAAGGGTACAACATTTTTTCCAAGGTATAAGGTATACCGTGGAACACAGTAAAGTTGGTAATCAACAGGTGGAGAGAATATGGCACAATTTTGACAAAATTGTTGAAAAAACAAGAAGAAAACTGGTCCACGAGGCTGCCAAGAGGACTACAGCAACATTATAGGAGCTGCAGGAATTTCTGGCAAGTGCTGGTTGTGTACTACATTTGAGAATAGTCTCTCGTATTCCTCATGTATCTGGGTTGTGGGGTAGGGTGGCCTTTTCTTACTAAGAAAAATATCCAAGCCTGGCTACATTTTGCAAAAACCTACAGTACATCAAGTCTGACAAAAGCATGTGGGAAAATGGGTCTGATGAGACAACATTGGCCATCATTTCAAGAAGTATGTTTGGTGGAAAAACAACACTGTGCATCACCAAAGAACACCATACCCGCAAGGAAGCATGGTGGTGGCAGCATTAGGCTTTGGGGCTGTTTCTCTTCAGCTGAAACTGGGGCTTTAGTCAAGATGTAGGAACGTATGAACAGTTCCAAATAGCAGTAAATTTTGGCATAAAACCTTCAGGCCTCTGCTGAAAAGCTGAAGAGGAATTTTACCTTTCAGCATGACAATGACCCAAAGCATACCTCCAAATCAACAAAAGAATGGCTTCACCAGAATAAGATCAAAGTTGTGGAATTCTGAGTGATTTATCGTGATCATTTTTTAAAACATTTTTACAGGGGTGTGTAGACATTTTCTATCCACTTCACTAACAATAAAGCCACACAAAACAATAAATCAATATCATGTGGACACAAAAATAGAATATGCTGAATATAATTAGTAGATCACTGATCTCTCATTTGTTAAATATACTTGCCCTTTAACTGTAAGCACTATGCCTATGAATAATATACTGCATATAACAGTATATGTATTATACCAGTATGGAGAATCTGTCATATTTCCTCTAAAGAATAAGCTCTTACAGCAGCTCCCTCATAGTTGCAGTGAACAAGCAGAAACCATTTATATTGAGCAGAGACACACCTCTACAGTGGAGATAGGGAATTCCCACAAGTCCCTCTGTCTTTCTATTTTATCTTCTGGAAATAGGTTTCAGTGTATTCAGAATTCAGCAGAGGGCTTACACAACTTCTGCTATTTTACTGGTTTTTTTTACACACTCTTTAAACATTAAACTACAGAAAAAATACATTTTCAACCCATCTTACTTTTCCCTTATCCACTGCAAGCAAATATACTTTTCTTTAAAAAGGTAATTGAGGTCTGACAGATATCAGATGAATAATAACAATGTGTAGCGGTAGGGATGAGTTTTAACTCTAATTCAACAAATTGTCCAAAAAAAAAAAAGGATTCACAAGGCTCGTGCCTTAGTTGCAATGTAACGTATACTGAAAATCTTATTAGATGGCACTGCAGATGTATATAAAAACTCATTGATCATTTAAACCACTGTGCCAGTTTTAGTTTTTTTTTTAAGTCTTATAAAGATATTACATAGGGGTTCATTTATAAATGTTCTGCTCTGCATATAGCCAAACAGATGCCATTTACACAGCACTAGCACCCTTAGATGGCCCTGCTGAGTATAGGAAATTCCTATGTTCAGAAGCCATATACAGATAATACTTAGGGGTTCATTTATAAAGGTTTTGCCCGGCGCATAGCTGCACAGATGCTGTTCACGCGGCACTAGCACCCCTAGATGACGCTGTTCAGTTTTGGAAATTCTGATACTCATCAACACCATCTAGGGCAGTGGTGGCGAACTTTGGCACTCCAGCTGTGCCAAAACTACAAATCCCAAGATGCATCTGCCTCTGGGAGTTATGTCTGTGGCTGTCAGAGCCTTGCAATGCCTCATGGGACTTGTAGTTCCAAAACAGCTGGAGTGCCAAGGTTCGCCATCACTGATCTAGGGGCTATATGCTGGGCAGGACATTTATGAATGAACCCCTTAACTGTCTATGTATGCAGTCAAATTTGAGAAAGCTCCATTACATGTTTGTTATAAGTTCCTATTCACACAGCATACCTAAAAATATATTTCTTAACCTTTAGATGTTTCTTGGGTTAAGGCCTTTGTGCAGATTTCAGGCTAGCCTGAGCAGTTTGAAAGTAAAACTATAGGGACCAAGTAAGGGACAGGCTGAGCTTCCTGTCATTAACATACAATGCTTCTAAGTCTGTAACCCTGTGTTAGTACATACAGTGTCCAAATCTAGTTTACAACTGATTATGAGATATACCAGCACAATACAGACAGGATTTATTAGAGTAAACATATCTACCCACAGCCCCTTAACATTACATAGGGGGGATGCTAGGTAGGATTTTTAGCAAGTAAAGGGCACACAAAATGTAAGTAACAATTTTTTTTTATTATGCAATGTGAATCAGAACATATAACAAATATAAAATAGGTGTTATTCCAATTTGGCTGTAAAAGTGGAACTGCACTTTAAGTGTGAAAACTATCAGTCGCTTCCCACTTGGCATACTGCATATGAACATCCCCTGTAGGTCTTAGTTATGCTGGCCATGCACTGGTAGATTTTTAGACAACTATATAAAACATTTTGTCAGAACATTTGATGACACCATCAGAAACTTGATGAATGTTGTTAAAAATGTTGTTTGATTTTAACATTTAAATTTGGAAATGAATGGAGTTTCCTGAATGAAAACCACATGCACTGTTAGAATTTCTTCATCTTTGTGGTCAAAATCGATTTTCTATTTGACCCCATTATCTATTAGAATATGTAAAAAATCCAAAAACCAAGTTTTTTCCAGCACAATTCTATTGGTGTATAGCTGGCTTTAATATTGATACTAAATTGCAGCTGAACACTGAGCTCGGGAGTGGCTACAGCTTGCAGCTTGTGGTCTTGGAGTGAAGATCAACAACTAATGTGTGTGGCTCTCCATCAATTGATTACCATGATTAGTCAACCATAATGATCATAGGGAAAGTCTGTTACTTTGTTATAATAACAAATATTTCCTCTGCCTGCAGCACTATGTCTAACATTCTCTCCTGTGTGCAGACCCATAACTATGTGTGAAGCAGTCTATAATAAATACATTAATGCTGAACTCCAGGCAGATAAAAAAAAGACACAAATTTATGCAAAATTGTATTAATTAATACATCCTGTGTCAATACCTTAATTTAACCTCTAATCCCTGTGGAGCAGAGCTCAGACTTGGGGAAGGAGAAGCAGCAAAGGAAGCTCAGAGTTGCTGCAGTGCAATAATTTCAATACAAATGAGTAAACTAAATGTGAGATTGTACTCTATAACAGGAATGAGCTTGGAGTGGTGTCTACTTTACAAAAATAGCCACCCTCCAGAAGGAAGGACAGTGTCAACATGAATTCAGAGATGATTTGAGGATCTACAGCCGAGTGATACACAAATACGATACATTTTTGTTCATTGTTAAGATACTTGAATGCATTTTTAAAATGTAGTGTGTCTTCAATCCATGAAATATGTGTAAAGCATAGCAAAGTAGAATGCACCAAAAGTACTGAAAGTACAAAGAAGCAACATTAAGCGGGAAAATACATTTATTACAGGAAAGGTCTTTGTCCAAAGAGAGATAATTTGCCAAGTCCTAAGTATATTTGGTCTTATGATGGAAAATCAAATGTAAAATATGGCTGCCAATGTGCCACTGAAATCAAAGGGGGCTTCCCACTTTTTGAGCAAAATGTTTACTTAATCTTTACCTGTGACCAAATACTTTATTTTGTTTTCCTTCTTTTCTTCAAATAATCAAATACATGAATTAAATGAATGCAGTTAGTCTTCAACAAGCAACACAAAGAAAATTAAGCTAGCGAATCAGGCCAAGGATTCAAAATAACCATATAATGTAAAATGTCCGTTGTCAACTTATTACAGTTCAGTGTAGGCAAAACCTAAGTTTTAGGCTTCATTTTCCACCTTGATGTTTTTCTGATGTAAAAGGAAATTGAAATTCTACCTAATTTAGCTTTTACCAATCATGACCAGACCAACAGAATGTAATAAAGGACTTATAAATAGAAGTGGGACAGCTTAATTCATATTGATTGTAGACTTTGATGCAGACAGCAGGAGTCCAGATAAAACTAAAAAAAGTTCTTATATAGACTTCAAAGCATGCTAAGCAGTTGTCTGCAGCAATTATATGCTGATAGTTTCTACAAAGCCCAAATCACTGTGGGAATGAACAGTACACAAGCCTCTATTTATGCTAGCAGATGTTTCCTCCAATGTGCAAAGAGGTAAGCCTTCTTACCGTCATTGATGTTCCTAATATGCAACCATCTGTATAGGTAGATACATTTTCTTTTTTAAAACAGTTTTTATCACCATTTTTATATACACATGGACACAAAATACTCCCTTTAATAAATGGGACAGTTCTTACTTTCAAATGTCTACTAGAATTCATACAACAGATAGAAAGGAAAGCAATACATTGCTTTACTCTGTAAAATTTGTGAGCACATAGTAAATAAAAGGAAATGATATGGATAATTAAAGGCCCTTATTAAATGGAGCCATGACAAATCTTCCGTTCTTGTTTGTGGCTTTCTCAAATTTGACTGCAAACATGGAAATACAGTTTAAGGGGTTCATTTGTAAACAAGGGAGGGCTGGGAACCTTTATCTTTAGGGGTAACCACAACTAACTAGCTAATGTTTAATGGTCGGGACAGATTTCTCTGGGCTTAAGAAAGTGTAATATGCAATGTATGCCACATTGCCTGAATGGATGGCAGGTGCTATATAATGCTCAGCAAGGTGAGAATTTGATGCACTTCTCTCCTTACTTGTCTCTTCACCCCACTGGCGCTTTGTTAATAAAGTTTTACATGGGATTGTTACCTGGTGTGCAAATTGTGACTTTGTTTATATATATATATAATTCCCTGAATGAGTCACTGACTGCACATTACACTATGATTCCTGTCTCCACTAAGGGCCACCAGTTCAACATAACTTACTAGGACTGGCCAAGCAGGCAAATGCTCTCTGCCCACCAACTCAGCCCCCTCTTGCCCATAACAGCATTATGGACAATAACAATATTTTACAGGGTATATCAGAGTTCATGGAGCATGAAAAGTTCTTACAATCAAAGAACTCTAAAGTGACCTCTTAGATATCTTTATTTTTATAGGCCTGGATAACATTTTAGAGATATACAGTATAAATGATTGAAACACATTCCCTACTGACATAAAAGTAAGACAGATATATACACTGCAGAAAATATAGCAGTGTCCTTGCCAGTTATGTTAGCTGAAAGTGGCATAGATGCTGGAATCTGAGCTCAGTACTGCATTTACGACAGTGACACCTATTTACCCTATGTCATTTAATTTGTTTATTGGAGAACTCACATGAGATATAATTTGCACAACTTCAGGATCTTCAGGCTAGTTATGGGAATTATGCAGTTCTTTGTGGCACCTCTCTCTAGGTAATCATTACTGTGTAATTCCAGCTAGGCCCTGGCCTTGAATATATTGAAGCTCTTCATCTCTTTAACATTGTGTGCACAGGGGCTCTTATAAAACAGAAGAAAAATTTAGCTGTTTGCATGTATCAGTTAAGGAAGAGTTATCTATCATTTCTATCTTAGATTAGCATCTAAGTATTAGAAACATTTAAATTGTAACCTGATTTGTTTCCTGATTCTCCTATCTTTTTAAATTTGGCCTTGCCAATGGTTTGTATATTCAGAATGGTGTTTTCATAGACTGGGGTTAGCAGAATTTACAAGATCACCTAAGCAATGCCACACTTGTATGGAAAAGAGGAGTTTGAGCCAAAGCTCGGTAACACCGAAGAGCAGTACACTCAAAGATTCCCATTACTACTTAATTATGTCCACACAAAAAGTAAATGTCAGCTTTTACTATCTGTCTGATGTATACTAGTAGTGAAGAGGACCTTCTACTCTGCCCTAAACTACCCTAACTTCCATATTAGAAAAATTACATCACAGGAGTTTGGAAACTCTCCCATATAACTCTTACAATAAGTTTAAGTGGAGTTCACAATGACTTCTTATATACTGGGAATATCTTTGCCTGCAGGTTAACTGGTAAAAAGTAAGAAGAACCTCTACTTCAGGGGTCCCAAAAGTGGTCAAGGTTGTCCCCCACATATTCATGGGACTATACAAGAGGACAATAAAATGGCTAGTTGTCAACTGGGGTCAATTAATGTCTAGAGGCCGGTCTGGAGGTGGTCAATAAATGATGGAAGGTCAATAGGGGTCAATTAATGTTTTGGGGTCTTTGTGAATCTCCTCACATCACTAGTTTTAAAGATGAGGTGGCTAGCTGCTATATATCATTAGCCAGGGTTGGATAGTCAGCCGCCAGCAAGAGCAGCTTTAAGTTGTCTGATTGCAGTGCATTTGCTGATACCAAGAAGATATGTCAACAGCACTAAAAATAGCTCTTTTGTATTAATATTTAATTTTTATTGTTATTATGATTATTATTTGTCGTGCTATTTTTAACTTAATATTTATTTTCATATAATAAATGTTTGGGTTTGATTGGGTTTGTGGACCCCTGCCCTCTAGGCAAGTACATGATTTATGGTGAATAAATGCTTGTCACGGATTACCATGACTTTATGTGAATTTTGGTTCTACAAAAAAAATCTTCTCCTTCCAACTTGGTGAAGAAGCAATAACGTGTACTGCATTTTGGCCATCCAGTCGGGCAAATTGTGTACAGCTGCAGTGAATTTTGCTTCTTTGCTCAAATAAGACTGATTTCAGTTGAGATGCTTACAGGAAAAATAATTGATATTGCAAATTGCTATCCTGCCCTGGTAGGGAGTATGTTGCTTTAAAGTGTATTTCCACTTTTGCAGCCAAATTTGGATTTTATATTTGTTACATATTTCTCATCCACATAGCATAACCTTTTTTTATTTATTTCTGCTTGCACATGCCCTATTCTGAAAGAAAAATTCTTCTTTGTACTTAGTTTTGCTCTGGAATGCATTGTATGTTAATTAGGGGAAGCTCAGTCATTCTGTCTCTAGTCTTTCTACGGGGACAGTCAGAGTCACTTGGAAATAAAG
The DNA here is from genome assembly GCF_000935625.1 of Nanorana parkeri. NCBI lineage: Eukaryota > Metazoa > Chordata > Amphibia > Anura > Dicroglossidae > Nanorana > Nanorana parkeri. Next base: position 352,798 of record NW_017306768.1, on the reverse strand, counting down.
AGAGAAGCTTGCAAAGACCTGCTACACAAACACATCTAAAAGGTAAGAAACTTTTTGTAAAAAAATAGTTTTACGTATGCTGTGTGAATGGGAACACATAACAAACATGTGGTGGAGGTTTCTCAAAATTGACTGCAAAAGTGGAAATATACTTTAAGTAACAGCAATGTGGATTTCATTTAGTACCCCTGCAGACAACCATGGAAAAAAATAACCGCATACAGAAGCAAACTGTTTGCATTGTGGTTTTGTAAGCAAGTTCTACAGATGAAGAGCCAAGAACAAAACTTTTGCCTACAAGAGGAGAAACTAAAGTAGCTTCCATTATCATTTTTAGTTAAGAATGTAATTTGTATACAGCCAATAACTGTAACCTTCATATTGCTTTCCCTTAGAAACAAGTGTCCACACATGAATCTGTGTTAGTAAATGCAGTTGCAGATTCCTTAGCTACGTCTTCTCCGGCCAATGTGCCAACTGACGTATACGCCTAATCAATTTCTTTAGATGATTCTAATTCTGAGCCAGTGAGCTAAGAAAACACAAGCTGTATAGTGCAGTTTCATACATCATCAAATTCTGTACAAACAGTAATGACTGCAAAAAGCTTTGTTCCTGTAACTTGCAACAAATATTGTAAACTAAGTTTTGCTAAATAGAAGATCTTTTTATACCATTAGGCTTTTAAAGTTATGATAAGCTGACAAATGGTAGACTTGATAATTGCTGATTGTTAGTCTTGTATTAATAAATTGGCTTATTATTTAGAACTGACCACTAAAACAAGTGTATAGAGCACATCTACAAATCACAACTAATCTTATTCAGATGCTAAGAAAAATAAACATTTTTGTAAAATTTTGAACTGGGTTTTTGGGTTAATTTATTTACGTGTGGAGTACAGACCATGAAAAGTGAGTTTTCACTAAAGTTTGGTAAAGTTAAAATAACAACAAATTAAGGTCCCTACCACAACATACCAAAAACAGTACCTGCACTATTTACCCAACACAGCACGTTCCTTGTGGTGCATTGCAACAGGTTAAGTGTGTCCTCTCCCCACTGTCACTCACTACTAAACCAATTACTAATAGGAAGTGTTTAAGTAGAAAATATTGTAACTGCAATAGTGACATCGGGTGAGGATTTCTGCACTATTCAAAGTGTATATCAGGGTATGGCATAACAGTAATATCCTAGATGTGAACGCTTACTATATGTGGTCTGTTTAATTCAACATGAATGTCTACATCACTGACTTTTACATTGCCTGCAGATAATCATTATAGAATGCACTGATACTATTCTATTCTCTGGAGCACCTAAAGTGCAGGTTGCAGCTCCTGGAGGAAAACCCCAACACTGTTAACTGTCACCCATACTAACAGTTTCAGGAAACATGGAGATCAATGTTAACAATGCAGCCTCAGGCAGAGATAACTCATGTAGAGATAACTACATTAGCCAAAGTCATAGGCCTATAGGCATGCATGTAAAGAGTGAAATTGGTACATGACGTGAACTCTTCTATCCCAATGCAAAAAATAAAACATTTAAGCAGTGAAAATAATCATTTGACTGAATATGGCAAAAGGTTATCACAAGACAGCTAGCCTAGGGGTTAGGAAAGTATAAATGTGGCCGTATACGTAGGGCTTATTGATATTCTGCTTTAATTTTTTGTGGATCAAGGTCATATTATGGACTTCTTGTCTGCACTTAGAACAAAGCTGACAGTGTGCAGTATCTCAGTTCAAAGTTTGGAAGTTACACTGAGCATTGATAGATGCAATTTAATCATTTTGTTTGTGGCACTCCCCTGCTGCCCAGAACACTGCTGATTCTTGATTGGTTGGCCACGAAGGAAGTGATGCTGGAGGAGAAGGCAAGTTGACTCTTAACAATTCTAGCACTGTCATGTTGTTACCAGTGACAGAATCACTGGTGTTATATAGCCCTTAGGAGCAGCTAAGTACAATGTAACCATTCAATCTCATCTCAGTTACCTGCTGAAATTCATGTTGGACAATACTCCAAAAAAGCCTTATTTATTTCCGCCAAAAAGCAATACATGAATTACTTTGATTGAAGTTATTACCAAATCAGTAAGCAACTATCTGCAATGTAAAAACTGATCTGGTCCATATAGTATAAATAGGTGTCAGAACTGAAGTGGTTATGGTTTAGTTAATTTTTTTGTGAGTATGCAGCACCATACATAACTTAACTCTAGTGAAGCTGGCTGCTGCTTAGTGTAGAAATCTTCCTCCCCACAGTGCTGATCTGAATGGAGGACGGGTGGATGATTGACAGCATTTGTCTCCTCCAATCACAGAACTGTTTGTATTCTGGGAAAGAACACTGCAACTTCTGTGAATGGGTGGGAGAAGAGGGAGGGGAAGGCAAGCGATACCAATGGCCCCTGATCTTAACCCTCACACTGCCAGAAGATTGGCACTGTGGGGCATATCTGGTGTCAGAGGAAGAATATTTCACATTAAGCAGCAGCCACAAGGACATGGGAAACACTTTATTGGAGGTAAGTTATGTAACTGGTACTGCATACCCCTAAAATAAATGTAACTAAAATTAAGCTTTGAGCGAACAATGAAAGGTAAACAATACCTATTTCTAAAGTGTGAGAAATGACAGCTCTGCATTAAAATTACATTTGTGATGACAATTCAACAGTTTCCTAATACTTTCACTTATTTTCCATTGCTATTTATATTCTGCAGCAAGCAGAAAACTGACCTTGATTTTTCCTATGTGATCTTGAAGAGAGTCAATCAGCAAATCTCCCACTGGCTGCCAGGATCCTTTCATGGCCTCTGCTTGATGCAGTTTATGGTCCAGTTCATCCATTGCATCTTGGAGTTCCTGCAGTCTTTCAAGTGCATCTTCTAATTTTTTATGCCACTCAACTGAGCGCATATTCAACCTGTCCCACTCAGTCCTTACATCATCGACCTGCTTCTGCAGGATCCTGCTGACATTCTTGGACGGCTCTTCAGAGTGATGGTCTAGAATTGCAAACAGGGTTCATTAGCAGAAGTATTTTTCTTTTTATTATGATTTGCGGTAAGTAACATATTATTAATGAATAACTGACTATGAATTTTATATTAAACTGTGGTATGCTATAATAACTACATATGGTACATGCTTAATAGCAGGCTCCAATTATTAATCCTATTTGCCATCCAGTCTATGCTGTACTGAGGTATTAAATCATTTAAAAACATTTTCTGTCCAAAAAAAGTGGTGCTCAAAAGGTGCTTGTTTGACTTATTTGCTTGTTAAATAAAATGCTGACACTTTCTGCTTAGGTTACATTGACCTAGGCAGAAAATGTCATATAATAAAAGGTCATACAATAATAAAAATATGTGTTGTTCTGAGCACTGCAACCACAGTAAAGCATGAATAAAGGAGCACGACTGGACAAAGTATTTTTTTTTACATTCAGCAGCCCTGGAGTATACATATCTGCTCACAACCTTTGTAAGTTTTTTTCAGGGTAAAACAGCCATAGAAAAGCACCATTTATGCCTACTGAAACCTATGCTAAAAGCCTCATTTTACTTTCACCCAAAACTAATTAGATACATTGATGGTGCAGGTGAATCCAACAATTTAAATGTCTTATACCTATTGTGCTTTGGAATCAATGTTTGCATAAGTATGAGAGGGAACACTCGGGAGTTAGTGTGCCACACAGTGCAAACATGCTGTGCATACTAGAACATTATGGCAAGAGCCCATCCCCACCCTGCAGAATTAATTTCTGCTATAAATGTGTGTTCTTCAGTTTAGATATACTTTAAAAACTGTACAGTAATCATAAGTACAAAACCAGAATGCTCAGTGAAAAGGAATATTGAATTAATAAAAAATGTACCATCAAAAATGTTTGTTCCCTGAGACTCTAAGGCAATTCAATCATTATCCATCTAAAATGCCAGTAGCTACCTTTTGTCTTTTTGTTGTGTTGCTGTGCAAACATATTACAACAACAGCTTGTTAGCATCCAGCTACAAAGTAAGCCAGGCCCATGAGATTGTGGGGACCCAGCATAACCACTCTTCCCTTGTATTTATGTTATATTCTATGCAGAATAAAACTTATATTGCTTGTTGTTTGAGCATCTAGAAGGCTTGTGACAACTGAATAAAATTAAATTGTACACACCCTTATTACCAAATTAGTGCATAAATCGAACCTGTGCCTTTTATACGTTTAAAGTAAATGTCAGAAGACACCACAGGATGCCTGGTCATGACTTTATCAGACAAAAAAAGCTTCATCTGTGCTCCTCTTTAATTTAGTTTCACTTTGTTACTAGAGCCTCACTTTCCCTGATTTCATGGCTAAGCCCTTGCATTTGCCATTCCACCACCCAAAGACACTGTCTTAGTGACCAGTAGGAGCACTCTCATTTGACAGGTGGATGGTTGTTGGTGGTGCTTAACCATGAAGTCAGGAAATGTCAGGACCCAGTGACAAAGTAAAATCAGAGAGGGGCACAAAAGATGCTTTTCTGGTTAATAAAAATAAAAGCATGCAACTTGCATTTGGCTATTGTTAGGTAGGACTTTTAATTTTATATGCTTAGCCATTTCAGCCATCTTAAGTGTTTACCCTTTATGAAATCAATCAAGACCTATTTTTACCTTTTAGATATGGGCATATTAATTTGTCAATAACTTAGATACTCAAGCAATACGAATATTTTTTTAAATCTTTGGGACAAGCAAGTCTTCTTTTGAAGGTATTGCCTTCCCCAAATTATCGAATGTTCTATATAATTTAAAGGCGTTAAAGCATACAAATAGTTTTACATTTCATAAGGTTTTGACATGCATATCATATTGTTTTAACCAATGATCACAAATTTGTTTACATTTCAGCCATTCCTCCCTGTGGAAATCAGACACATTTGTAATTTGTACTGGGCATATGATTGCCCTACGTTATGACACAAATCTGTATAGTGTTTCAATGTTTCTCTTCAGTGATGTTGCACAGGCCGACATTTTACATGTAGGACTGCCTCAGTGGTTTCCAAGTAAAGAACAGGGAATTCCTTATGGAGTCAGTTTTATTCAGTGTATTTTGACCACCAACCCTGCAACTTAATTGTAAACATATCATCATCAGTTAAGTGTGTTAACATCTTGCATATTTAATAGTCATGGAGATGTAGGTCACATCCATAATTTATCTTCCTGAGGGTCATGGACTGCATTGACTTTGCCCACATTAAGTAATGGCATGTGAGGATGTTGCTGTGGCACCGGGTGTAGTAGGGAGTCACAAAAGGAGCCATTGGCAGAGTTTAGTCCATAAGCCTTATTGAAAGTCAATGCTGTTGATTTTCATCTTCGGCTCAACCTTTTTGAGTGTCCCACACATAGTGAACGTAAGAGCAAGATAGTAATTTGTTAATTAAAGTGACTACTCCTGCTTTGCACCATTTATCACTCCCACCTATAAGAAGTATGACTCTCGGAAAAGTGCCATATCAGCTCAAAGTTTTTTTTAGGTGAGATAGGATTTGTGTTCATTTGTGTGGTGAATGTAGAACATGTACATTCCAAGTGATGAGTTTCACGTTACGTGCAGCTGAGAGATAGTAAGTGCTCACAGTTATCAGTGATAAAGTATGTAGTACAGGAGGGTGTCCTGGTACAGCTCCCCTCTCTTACCAGTGCATCGTGGTTGGCACTGAAATGGAGAGATGTCATCCATAGCTGTGACCTAAAAGAATTATTGAGGAGGCGCCCTGTGCTTGGACCCTTGGGAGCTAGATACTTTATCATGGGAGAACTTGAGAGGAATGAACTAAGATTAATTAACCAAGCATAAAAAAATTTCAACAAACTGGTAAAAGTGTCTATTGCTGAGCAGGTGACTTCCAATATTACTGAAATCAGCCACACAGTTACATAAGCGTGGCTTACATGAATAACTTTAATAACATATAGACAACATACCTCATACAGTCAAATTGCATCAAACTGTGTATCCATTCCACATTGGTAGAATATAAGTATATAGATATTTGAATTCATCTAACTTTTGAACACCAAGTGATGTCAATAACTATAACTTGTGGTTGTAATATGCCGAACCAAAATGAACAAAGCTCCCTCTCTCACTTATTGTAATTTAGATTGCCTTGCACTCCTTAGCTGTAGACTTTTGGGTGAGTGCTGGATCCTCCCCCGCTTCAAGTGGAGATTTCCCTCATGATCTATTTGCATTGTCAGGTGTTCCTTAGGAATCTTTCTTTGACTTTTACTGTATTGATTCTAAATGTTGCTGAATATGAAAGCAAATTTCACACTCTTATTCGCAAGGTTTGGCAAATCTGGTTAAATGCTTTACACCATTTAGTGACCACTACAGAATAGTCAGCAAATGCAACAATGTATGGCCTTTTCTACTAGATTGTGTTGCATTGTAAGCTTGCAGTATCTGAGTGCGGTCTGTAAAATCCACATTCTGGATGATTATAGAGAGTGGTGTCTTGTTAATAGAATGTACAGGCCAGCACCTTCACCTTCACTGAGTGGTGATTCATTTTAGTCTGCCACCTTAGTTAGCAGTCTTTTGCAGTCTTTTTGTTGAGGGTGGTTGCACTTTGTGGGCACTGTCCTTGTGGGTGCCTGCAGTTGCTCCGAGAATCAGCTGGGTGATTTGGTAGGGAGAGATGCTTTGTGTTGCAGGTAGGCCAGCTTCTAGGACAGAGCTTTTCACACTCACAACTATCTCGTAAGGTGCCAGAACCTTTTTTCTTATTACCTTATATGTTCTTTTAATGGGGCTGAATAAGACAAATTAAAGTTTTCGTATGAGATCTATAGGCTCTACAGTTAAAAATCTGCTTCATGACCTATGGCATTTCATTCTTTCTGAATATTTAAACTAAAATCTTTCAGACTGGAAAACAAGTGATAATTAATCAATTGAGTTTGCAGGGACAGACTAATGCATCTACATGCAGTCATGTAAAGCTTTGGAGAAAGACCGACTGTTTAATGAATAGGACAAAAGACTGTTCTGTCAAGCTTTAGGTTGACCATAACCTATTTAATTACACACCAAGCCTGCCGCCCCATGGCCCACGGGTCACAGGAAAACACAAGCTATTCTACTAATAAATAATATATTCAGACATAATAATTCTTCTGGCAAATACCAAAGTTACCAGATTCCCTGTTGAGGTCCATGTATGTGTAAATATGTTGTATTTCCAGTTATCAATAACAAACTATTGTTGGCATTGGAAAAACACCTCTGCTCCCGGGTAAATAAGATCCAAACTATAGGCTCAATTCATTAAGGTGGATGGGCTATTTTAACACCACTACTAATGTTTTCCCCTAAAAATGTTCAATTCACAAACATAAATATTGCTTAGGTGTAGAAGCTTTATTTTTCTTTGTTAAAGTTGTAGTAAACTGCTATGTGTGGGTTTTTGCACTAATTTACTTTACAAGATTGCCCTTCTCCAGCAGTGTCGGATCCATCTTCGGTCCCCACACTCTGTTCCCCGCCACTGCAATTTCCGGGTCCCAAGGCATTTTCTTCAGCCATTGGATGGCCACAGATTATGTTACCCCTGTGCGTTCACACAGGAGCTAAATCACCCCCAGCACCAGGCCCTTTCACTTCATTTTAGGGATGCCATGAATGGTCTGAGTGTGTACCCTTCATGGAATTGTGCTGTACAGTATACACAGAAAATGAGCAATTTCTGGGGGTGAGAGAAAGAATTTGACAGTGTTTGGCAGCAAGAAATGTTTTTGGCTCTTCTGCCAAAAATCTCTACCTTCCAGCATTTTGTTTCCACTTTACTTATACTATAAATGTGCATTTAATTGATAAAACCTGTTTTATCCTCAATCGTTACTTTATCTCATAGGGTGTTATTTTATCACCACCGCATACGGCTCTTTATCCTGCTCTCATTCATAAACAGCTATTCAAAGTTATAGTTATCATAGCCTGAAGCTAATGCAGTATTAAGGAGTGATAACCTGCGGGATATTTTTTGTGAGTTGAATTTTACATTGATTTTATCATAAGGTAGATAAAATAACACTGGCAGCGTTATAATAGCACTAGTAGTAAACTGCCATTACTTATAGAGCAATCTAAATAAAACGCGTTATGCATCTTTCTGAATTGAGATTTAAAAGATATGAGCTTAATAAGGTAAGGTATCAAGAAAACAACGAACAAACAAGAGAAAAACAGTGCTGTGAATTACCCTTATGTGTATTATGATTTTGTCAGTTATATGTCTTCTTATGAGCCAGTAACAGTTGATTGAACTTTCATTATACTGTATATTAGTATACTTTCTTTCCAAGATTGTCTCATAATCAAAGATTATAACTGTACAGGTCATAGACCAAACAAAATGTGAAGCAAATAAGGAAAATGTTCCCTCAGCGCTCCAAAAGATTTGTATTTTGCATAATCTAACCTGTAGAGTAGCTATATTTTTTTGTTAATAATATTATGCAGATATTTTGACCCCTACGGAGCCATTGTAACCCTCTATTAGGGCGTGCAGCTAATTTTGTTTTACTTTGTTAGCCATAGACCACACACAGATAAAACAGATTGGCATGTTGTTAATTATTGGTTGTGACATAATGGATACATAATGAATGGGTGGTAATCACCATGTGAAGCAATTCATATTGCATGAAGACAGAAAGTTTCTGAACATATGCTAGAAAACATTTTGAGATCCTGGCATATTGCTGTTAAGCACCTGCCAAGTACTGTGTTGCACATTTATGTAGTTTTTTCTTTCCAGAAATCACTGGTGTCAACAATTAATTATATATTGTTGGCAGTATGTGAGCAAAGTCAGCCCTCCCCAACACTGCATAGGATATGATAGGAAAGGGAGAACATGCTGTCAAATGCTTAATGTAGGAGCTTAGCTGTGATTTCAGAAGCAGATCATATGAAGAATCAGAATACAGGTAACCGAGGTGCCTCCACTAATGGAAAATCACATTATTTGTCACATTTCTAGAACAGCAAGAAAATTATGACTTGTTATGGGCTGGAATAAGTGAATTGGACAAAGTTTGTGGACCCAGGAAAAAAGCCCCTAAATCCAAACATATTGTTAAACTCTATTAAAGTCTATGACAGCTGAACCTTGTTATTTTCTTCTTTTTTAAGTTCGGTTTTGCAAGCTATTGGTAAAATAGAGCGTGTGTTACTGGGTGTTCTGTCGAAAGTTTCAACTCGTCGAGCTCTCCAACGACCTGACTTCCGGTTTCGTTAGAAGTAAGAGTATTGGCCGAGAAGGCTCTACTGCACGTGCGCCACCCTATACACATTCAGTACTCCACAGCAATAATGTATTAAAATGAACTAGGGTCAGATTCATCCAGCACGTTATTAATCTTAGTTTCCCCACTCAATATGTCCGCCACTTGCGGCCATATTGAGTGGTGCAACTCAGATTAATAACGTGCTGAATTAGTCTGAACCTAGTTAATTTTAGTACTTTATTGCTGTTTAGTATGTGTATAGGGAAATGCCGTGGGTGGTGCACGTGCAGTAGAGCATTTCCCTATACAATACTCTTATTCTAACTAAACCGGAAGTCAGGTCGTTAGAGATCTCAAGGAGTTGGAGTTTTCGATAGAACATAGGCACTGTCATAGGGGACATGTACCAAATGCAAAAATTGTTTTAGAGATACTGTTTAGCAGGTAGAAGGTCTTTTAATGCAGCTTAAAGAGCAACATTAGAAATACACAAATCATTTAAAATGACATGCTTGGGGGATACCTTAAAGCGACAAATGCATTCAAATAGATTAACTATTAGGAATACTGTACCTTATTTGTGTGTCCCTCTGCTGTAGGTACTCAAATCATCTCTGAATTCATGCTGACACCGTCCTTCCTTCTAGGGGGTGGCTATTGTTCTACATGTTCCCTGTGTGTGTTGTAAAGTAGTCACCACTTCAAGATCACTCCTGTGATGGACTACAATCTCACATTTAGCTTACAAATAAGTATTGAAATTATAGTCCAACACAGGATTAAGCTTGGAGCGTTGGCTACTTTACAACACACACAGAACTATGTGGAACAAAAGTAGCCACCCTCCAGAAGAAAGGACAGTGCAAGCACCAATTCAGAGATGATTTGAGGATCTACAGCTGAGTGATACACAAATAAGATATATTTCTGTTAATAGTTAACTACTTGAATGCATTTTTAAGATTTAACTACTGAGTTAAAGTGACATTAAACCCTCAGATTTTTTAACATAAACCAACACTGTAATGTGTGCCTTACTGTAATCCATGGTAGTTTTCCTTCTCTTTGCTGCTCTTCCTTTTAAATCCTCATGTCTTCTCATGCTTGGGGAGAACTTCCCTTTGCAGCTCAGTGCCTCTTCCTCTAGTGCTGGCTCAGGTTGCAAACCTACAGACAGACACCATGTATCCATTTCAGAGACAGGGCAGTCTGCTGCAAAACAGACGTTCTGCTCAGCATGAGAACAGATACAGATTTAAAAGAAGAGCAGCAAAGAGAAGGGAAACAACCATGGATTACAGCAAGGCACACATTACTGTATTCCTAGATTCCCTCCCAATGCTGAGGGTACGTGGCCTTGTATGGCTTAGGAGGGGTGAGCCATACACTTCTCCCTTTTTCCAGACCACCCCGGGCTGCATGTGATTTTTTCTCTCAACCCTTTTGCTGCAAGGCCCTGCTGTCTACTTTTGACCCCAGCTGGCAAGACCATTTTTGTAATTTTTCACTTTTGTTTCATAATTTTTTGCTTACAGCTTACAGAGTTTGTAAAATACCCCCAAACCATAGATTTCATGAAAGTACAGAGTAAAATGCAAAATAAAAAAAAGTCACTGATTTTGGAGGTTCAATGATAGTCTATGTGATGTTTGTATTATTTGCTATGTTTATCAAAACAATATTCTCAATAAAAATACACAAACATCATTATTAGCACATAAACACAACATAACTTACAAAATTCATACTAAGTATAAAATATAAAACTATACTGAGATCATAAGTAACACATATTTGCACATTTTAAATTGTGTCTTTTTTGTGAAATAGTGAAAATTGAAGGTACATAAAACCGTAAATAAGAAACTTAAAGGAGAATTATGAACTGAGTGATTTTCACTCAGCCTCATAATCTGAGCCAACCTGTGACAATGAAACTGTCACAGGTCGGCTCAGTAGATTGGGAAGTTAGCGAACACATACCGGCGCTCGCTCACTTCTCGATCCTGTGCCGGCAGAGAGCCGTGACAGGGGAGGGACTGGATCCCCCCTCCCCTGTCCGATTCTCCAGCACTGACTGGCGGAACGGATGGGGGAGGGGGCGGGTACAGCTGGCTCTGCCTCTAGATAGGCAGAGCCAGCTGTCACTCACACAGCAGGGTGGATCCAGACAGAATTGTCAGGATCCGTTTGGGCTGCGGCGTCTCAGTATACCCCGAGCTGTAGCTCGCGGTATACTGAGCTTTGGGTGACGGGCGGACGCTAGTTTGTGTCCTCCCGTTACCCTTAGGGGAAAAGCCTTAACCCCATAGTTCCTCTTTAAAATGAAAAAAATGTAGCTTGCTTTCACACCTTTGCCTTGTGGTCACACCTAATCAACAGTGCTATGTGTCAGCTGCATTGGTGCATGTTGCTATAAAATGACCCAGGCATACATTTTATTGCAATACCATGCATTGCAACACGTGACAATGCATCACAACACGCCTAACATAGCTTTGAATTACTGCAATTAAAAAAGGTTATGTGCTGTAGTATGTGTTTTTTATGCACATTAACATGTGTTGCATTATGGCAGCCTATTAATTTGAATGGGCTGGCCAACGGACAGAAATCACACCAAAAAGGTGCAAAATGTAGCGCACCACAACGCATGTTAATACATTACCATTTATTGTGGTGCTCTGCAACAAACGTGTGTTAGCAAGGTGCATTGGGGTGCAATGAAAAATAAAAAATACTGCAGCGCACCAACAAGAACAACATGTGTTTTCATGTACTGTGGCAACTTGCACAATGTCGTGCAATATTTCCACATTTCATACAAATGAATGGATTTTTTTGCTTTTTCTTATTATTTCTTACTTTACTTTTTACAATTTTCATTATTGTTTTTATTATTTTTTTAAATTTATATTTTTTTATTAGTGGGGATTTGAAAAGACCCCTGATATTTCAATTAAAGTAGAAGTAGAAAAAGAGAAAAGAGAAAGATCGAGGACACAGTTATCAATTTCCTTCTCTACGCAGTCACAGCACTTACTATTGTGAACAGGAAGTGCTCAGTACATGTCGTTGCCACTCAGTTTTACTATGCCACTCTGAAACAAACCAGTTCTGGTGGCTCCAATGTTACAACCCAGATAACAAGTAGTGCCAGCATACACGCCAGTCAGTCATTGTGACAACCCGCCTTGGTCAGCACCTACTTTAGTTAGGTCGTATTTGTCAAATTAACATCCACATGAATGGCAGGACCCAAGGTTTCTCAACAGAACATTGCCCAAAGCACCACATTGCTTGAGCCAGCTTGCCTTCTTCCCATGGTGCAACCTGGTGCCATCTCTTCCCCAGATAAGTGATACACACACATTTTGTCCTCCACATGATTTAGAAGAAGATATGATTCATCAGACCAGGCCATCTTCTTCCATATCTCTCTGATACAGTTCTGATGCTCATGTGCCCATTGTAGGCATTTTTGGCAGTAGGCACAGACACCCTATCTGGTCAGCGGCTACACAGCCCCATACGCAACAAACTGCGATGCACTATGTGTTCAGACACCTTTATATCAGAACAAGCATTAACTTTTTTAGCTATTTGAGCTACAGTATCTCTTCTATTGGATTTGATTACACAAGAACCCTTATGCATCAGTGAACCATGGCCACCATGAACCTGTCACTGGTTCACCGATTTTCCTTCCTTGGACCACTTTTGTGGTAGGTCATGACCACTGCAGACCAGGAACATCCTACAAGAGCTGCAGTTTTGGAGTTGCTCTGACCCATTCATCTAGCCATCACAATATAGCCCTTGTCAAAGTCACTCAAATCCTTATGCTTGCCAATTTTTTTATTTGTCCCCATCTCACATGCATACATACGAGGGCCAATTTAGACAGGAGGCAATTCATCTTCCAGCATGTCCTGGCATGTGGGACAAAACAGGGTACCCGGAGGAAACCCCCACAAGCACAGGGAGAACATGCAAACTCCTTGCAGTGCTGCAAGGCAGAAGTGCTAACCACTACGCAACTGTACCACTATGCCACAGAGGTGCAAATCTTTACAAAATGTGCTCTTATAAATGGGTTAAGAAAAATTACACCTAAACATACTTTATAAGATTATAATGCGGTCAGGAATATTATATACACATTCTGCTTATTTGTTTCTCTTTGAAGATATAGATAGCCTACTATAAATTGCTATAGCTATGTATGCAGTATAATTCAACAAGTTTTCTGGAAATATACAAAAATAAACAGCAAATCTCTAAGGTATTCCATTTCGTGATGTAATAATGTAATGGAATAATAAATGTTAGCATTCTAAGGCTAACAGTAAAATGGAAGCATGCCTTACATACATAAGCATACAGCTAGTAATTGGATTCTAATCTGAAGAATTGTATTTATGCATTTGCTGGCAATTTTGAAGTTGTCTCTTTACATTTAGAGATAGTGTTTGTGAAAATTCATGAAACTCTAAGACATGATGATCCTTTTGTCAATATGTGATTACAGGGCTATGTTCAATTCAATTACCTCTTGGCTCTTGGTACAGATTCTCTAGTCCTTCGAAAGGGTGATCTGTGAGGAATATTCGCACAGTATCAAGTGCACTCATGATAACAGGTTCCTTGGCTTTTAACTCCCTTTTGAAGGCCTGGAAGTAAAAAACAAAACCATAAATAGAAATGGGTTTTCTTCAATGTGCAATATTTAATAAAGAAGCAGGAAATCCAAACAATATACAATGCTATTAGTAATAATAATAACAACAACAATAACAGCATCAAAAGAATGAGAACACCAACACTTTAGATATGGCTAGACTCACTGACTGCATAGCCCATACAACTTTTAGAGATTTTTATTTACCTTTGGTATACAAACCAATATAGTTGTGTTTCTGATGGTGTGCTGGTATTTGTGGTGGTATTTTCTGATTCACATTAATACAGAGAAAGAGGGTAGTTGCTTGTGTAGCACCCCCCTGATCCTCAAAGTCATGTGAGGGATCCCAGAGGCAGAGTGGCTAGCACTTTACCTCAGCGGTAAGTCCTTGACTGTTTGTGGGGTGCAAATGTAAGTTAGGCGCCAGTCACTTTAAGGTGTTTTAAAGATTGTATACATCATAGCAGCTCACAAGAAGAGAGGGGTAAGGACTTCAGACACCTGAGACACATACAGACTCCAGACTCCATATCCACTTTCCAGCTATACAGTACAAAGCCTGGATCAGGGTCTCTGTATTGTAGAGCAGCTCACAAGGAGATATGTATAAGGGCAGACTTGTTCATGCATCCTCCTAGAGAGGAACTATGCCCCTGCAAAGATCCAGCTTTGATCCATATTCACCTCCCAGGAGAGTCTCTTGCCTAGGCACTCCATCTTGGGTCAGCTTCCCCCTCTTCCAGGCAGGACAGCTTCAGGCCAAAATCCATGCCAACATGTGAAATGGAGGCCTGGATTTGGGTCTGGAGCTCAAAGGTAGCAGGCCTAGCAGAGCTATAATCAATAAATTTGGCTTAGACTGTTAAAAACTTAGCAAAAAACTAAATTGTAGGTGTTACCCCACTTAGTGCCAGGTAACTACACTTGGAAACAAAAGATGAAGTTTCCAAAGCCTATAGTACAAAAACATTCATTTATTGTAAGTATTTGCTTTTTTAATGATGCAAATTGAGGTTTTCCTTGTATCCACGTTGCATCCCTCTCCTCTAGTGATGACCAAATTGTCATGCTTAAAATCATCCACATATATTGTGTTCAAGAAGCTAAATACAGAAGATTCAATGCATCTAGCTGTTGCACCAACAATATACAACCTTTTAAAAGCCAAAAGGCTGGGGAAAGAGTGGTAAAGATTGTACATAATGATGCCGTTGCTTATAAGACCATAAGAATGTCTAACATAAAATTGAATAGTTTAACAGATTTTCTGAGCATATATCTAATATGCAAATAAATAAGTAACAGCTGGGGATATCTATAGTTTTACAAAGTTAGGGGAGAAAAAGGCAGGGGTCTGGGAATTTGAGATTAAAAGTACAAAGTGAGAAGTATTGAAATAAAGTTTCAACTTAGCTTTGATTCTCTTCCACAAAGTCACATAAGGGTTGCAAGAATTCTCATTTCTAAATATGTATTAGTATGGGACTGTACGGTGATTATGTAAAGAAATAAAACATTTAGGCAGATTTCAGTCCTTCCCACAGGGCATGGGCATATCTAGATGTTCAGTTGACTAAATGTTGGTGGTGGTTTGCCATATAGTAATGTAATGCAAAAATAATTGATTTCATATGATAGGGTCAAATTACTTATGTTGTAGGGATTAAAGAGCATTGTGCTGGACAGCCAATGGAAGATTGTCAAATAGGTAAAGAAATTATGCAACAATAAAAGTTCCAACTTTGTAGTTTGGCCATATTGTTATAGTTTATTCCTGCTTTAGCTGTCAAAATTGAGAAAACTTTTGTTATATATTTGTTATACGTTCCTTTTCACATAGCATACCCCAAAAAAAATATATATATTTAAATATTCCAACATTTTAGATCTGTGTTGCAGTCCTTTTCAAGCTTCCCCCTCAGTTTCAGTAACAACAAACTCTGACTGTACCCATAGAAAGACTAGGGGCAGACTGAGCTCCTCCTCATTAACATACGATGGTTCTAGATCTTTAACCCTTTAACCCAGACAGTGTTCAAATCTAGTTTACAATTGATAATGCCAGCACAATACAGACAGGGTTAATAATGTTAACATTAATCCCCCCCCCCCCCCCCTGCATTGCAGACAGAAATTCAGTACAGAGAACAACTTTTCATAAATAAGCATGTTTTGTGCAAGCAACAACGTATCTACTTTTTTAATGTTATGTAAATTAAAAACATGTAACACATATCAAATAGGTTTTATCCCAATTTGGCTGCAAAAGTGGACAATAGTTTAAGGTAGTTGTTGTGGCTGTAAAGAGTGGAATAGGTAATGTAGATGAGTGAAGGGACACACTGATAATCACCTTGCCAGAGCTCCTTTTGCAGCTTAGCTGGCAAAATATGCCTCCCATGTGACAATGCCAGTGCACAGGCCTAAAATTCAATCGGTAGGTCCGACACTCTAACATTACAAAGTAAGTGATGTCCCTGCTTCCCCGAGTGCATTGTACTGGCTGCAACCAGGGAGAAGTGTCAGTGGATTGCTGGCAAAGTGTTAACTAGGGGCAAAGTAACATTGAACATTGAAGTGGGCAAGGTTACTGTGCCTCTGTAAGGCTTTTTTAAATGATTTTCATAAATGTAGCAACAGCACTTCACATTTTTCTTTATTGGCTATGTAAAGTAGGAGATACCCATGAATCTATTATTGTTTGTGTAGGTTTAGAAGGGAGGTTCAGTCAAATCCAACCTTACCAAAAGGGGCCCCTGATTAAATAACACTTTAAAACCTACTTGTTCTACAATCCTTTTTTCCTTAGTAAGCCACTTTCACTTTTGCAACAGAAATTATATAATCGCCAGCTTGTTAAAAGAAAAGAAAGAAAAAATGCAGACAATACGAATATAAGGAAGATTATGATTAAAATTTACTGTACACATTGCAAATTTTCTTCTAATTTTTTGTGCACAGCTGCTAATAAAGGAGGAACTTCTAGAACAAATATATTTTGAGGTGCAATCAAATGCAAGGCTGAAGTAGACACAGTTTTGCGCTAACATTTTAGCCATTTTTTATTGGGTATCTTTTGCTTTGAACTTGTCCTATCTTTTGGCATGTAAAATATCAGTGTTTTACATTACATAAATTATAAATCCTTATTGTTGTATGTCATAGCCTGTCAATTAATGTTATCTTCTGTCTTTAAAGAGAAAACATTAGGAAGAATTAAGCCTCTACTGTATTTCAGGTATATGTTGTGTTACTTATTTCCCCCTGCCCAATGGCACAGCACCTTTCTTATATTATCCACACAGAAGCACACAATGTGGTTGTAAAACAGACAGATAATTTCATAGTTGGTGCACAGGTGCACAATATTAGTACAAAACATACATATAAGTTCTTAATGAGCTGCAGTGCAGATGAAAGGTGCACAATTTGGTGTAAAGTAGTCAGATGACTGCAAAGTGGAGTGCAGATCAGATGCAGGGGTGCACAATGGAAGGGTAAAGTAGACAGAGGAATGGATAGTGAGGTGGAGAGAGGACAATGGTGCACAACTGGGGCATTAGTACAGATGATTGCATAGCAGGGTGCAAACTAGACATGGGTACACAGTGGGAATGTAAAGGGAGACAGCGGAGAGGTGGATAATAAAGGGCATAGCAAAAGTGTATACAGTTGGATACAGAGAGATGAGTCACAATGGTCTTCAAAGTGAATAGTATGGATGTAAAACAGACGGAATGGTGCACAACTATGATGTAAAGTAGGCAGAGAGGTGCAAAAGGAATATGTAAAACAGACAGAGGGGCAAAGTGGGGGCAGTATGGACACAGGGGTACATAGTAGTGTTGCAAATCAGACAGAATGGTATATAGTAAACGACAGAGGGGTTCATAGTAGAGTTCAGAGCAGAAAGAAGTTTACAAAGTGGAGTAGAGAGCAGGCAAGGGTATATACAGTGGGTTGGAGCTCCAGGAAGTGCAAAAAGTGCTCTGAAGACATTGTTTACCAATATAGTCAGTTAGGTAATTGAAGTGAACAGTATTGCCTAGCAGACAACAGACTAAGCTGAAATATTTTCATACTGTATCCTTCCTTTATTTATTTCCAAGACATTTTGTGATAAAGTCTTTCTGGGGGGAGTAACATGAGGCGTGGGCTTCAGCATGCTTTTGGCCAGGGAAGCCTCAGAAGAAAATATTTCCGGACCATTGCTTTAAAAAAATGGTAGTTTTAACCTTCATGATCCTTACACCTCACCCATGATATTTATGTATTTCAGATAAGACTTTATCTGTCTTACTTTATTAAAATTTTAGTTTTTACTCTTGTACAGTGATATAATAAACATCAATCTGCCACACATGCTATACTGCCATCCTGATCCTGGGCCGGGTTTGTCTATCTTAAAAAAATAAAAAGTTTCAAGTACTTTTAAAATGGTGGGGCTTGAAATTTATTTTTGGGATTCCTAGGACTGAAGATGACCATCTCTATTATATTATGGGTAAAGCAGTCAAGGAGAATACATATTCTTGTTTTTGACACTACATGTAGATAATTGTATCCTATGATTAGCTGAGGCTAGAAAAATATGTCCATATAGTCAAACATTTCCAGCTTGGGTAACTCATTCTTAATTGACTGACAATGAGTTAATATCAAGTACAAATAGTTTTTTACATTTAGACAATGATGATGGATGCATGCAGTATGAACAGCTACAAAAAGTGGAAGCTAGCAAAATAGTCTTACCGGAAACTAAATGGCCATCCTCCCACATTTTCTAGTATCAGGCTGGGAACTATTGTTTATTGCTTACAACATGCCAATAAATACTATAATGTTATATACAATAAAAGTGGGCCTAGCTTATAATAACTAATCTTATCTTGACTTCTGATAAGGTTTTTATTATTTTATGCATATATTCCTCCAACACTTTCCTTCCAGCATGACAGGGTTCTGCTTGTGTAATTGCTGGAGACGTGCTTGTTGGGAAGATAATATCAATGGGTCCTGCCTGAAGAGCTGTTAAGTATCTCCATGGTGACCACACAGGGTTATGAAGCTGCCAGACAGATGAAAGACACTGATTTCTAGAATTTCCAATAATTCATAAAGGTGACATGCTATTCTAGGAAGTAGGCCTCGCAATTGCAGGAGGGGGGTGTCTGAAAGCTGAATGGAAAGTCTGTTTCAGTAATTCAGCAAAGCAAAGCATCACTCCACTTTCGGGGTTCATTATCTAGTACTTCTAGCTGAATTGCACCTGTCACAGTTTTCTTTCCCCCAACTGATTTAGCAACTAGGTAATTTTGGCTGGTGAAGTATGGAGGCAGCCACTGGACTACATTATCATGTAGCAATTATTCCTGCACATAGTAGGGTTACATTTCATCGCTAAATCACAGCACAACCTGAGCAAAAACTGATGCAGTTGTTTAATGCAACCAATCAAATACTGTATATTAAGTGAAGCAATTAATTTTATTGATCACTGTGTGCTGCTGATAACCTTTTTTCCCCAGGTTTTATTTGCTGCAGATTTACTGTGCAAGTCCCTTTGTGTTTATATAAGCATAATGCCCTTTTTTGCAAAGTGTACTGTCCATTGTGGGATTACAAGATTATATGTTCCTTTGTCCCAGCGGTAGTTACCAATGACCTTGCATGCAATGAGTAACTAGGTGAAAAGTTTGACCAGCTGCTCCGGGTGTATTTAGCTTAAAAAACATTTCAGCCCGGTATACATGGTACAAATGTGTCTAGTTCCTGATGAACCTGCTGAAATTTGCACAGTGGTTGCCGCTATCGGCAGCCTTCCCCCCGGTATCCCTCGATCAGCTAATTGAAAGAGCTGGATAGAAAGTTCTTGGCCAAACAGGGCAAGCAGCCAATCAGCTTTGTTCGTGTATTTTGACAGTGGTTGGCAGCTCGTATGCATTGATGGAGGAATCTGTTCTGTTTTCTTTGTTCAGCCCACAGGTTGAATGAAGAAAATATAATGTTATATACCCAGCTTTACTACCCCTTCAGAATACATGTATTACTGAAAAAGGGACAGTTAATGCTAGTGGCTATTAATACCCATACAATTTTTCAGAACTTTAGATGGTAATACCTATGACATATGTTTCAATTATCAGCAGATATGCTGTTAAAATAAACCTAATCCATCAAATGATTGGCCTTTGTATAGTTACCAAAAGTGGGTGGTTTGATTACTGATTTCAAGGTAGTTGCTTGGCCATTTGGCTTTCTCTCGAGGAAAGGGGCTTAATTTTTCCGTTCTCTATGCATGTTCCTGCACTATTACAGCTTTTAACGAGAAGTGGATAGATCTTTATTTGTGCTGCACTGGGCACACTTAAGTGATGACTCCGTTTCATGCAAAACAAAACTAACTATGTCCCTTTTGTTCCCAGCTGCCCACTACATGATTACTGCACGTGAACAGAAACAGTGCTTTCATTATTATTATACAGGCAATGACCGCTGACATTCAGCTTGCAGAGCTGTATGCAGTAAGACCAGATTCAAATGATCTAAGCCACCAACATATACAGGTAATACAACAAATAAAATTGAACAATATAGTGTTGGATATGTAGATGATTGGAATACAGCAGGGCCAATCATCCAACAGTATTATTCAAAGCTAAGATAACCAGAACACTTTTATTTGAGCTAACCCACCAATTAATATTAGCTGACGAAATTCTCTGTAAGAACCAAGGCAGCTTTATATATGAAAAGTTCACAGGACAAGTGTACAAACGACATGCAGGTCCTGCAACTGAACAATTCTACTGCTACTGTACATAAAGGATACATTTACTTCTGGCTATTGGTTAAACTAAAATAAAATAAAATGGAAATGTATTTGAAGGCAACTAAAATAAAACCAGTGGTGGTGGTAGAAGGGAAAACACCGTACAGGTGCTCACATTTGATAGCAAGCAATCCTGGGAAACTTTTCTCTACAGTGGTCAGGGCCAGAATTGGATTACAAAAAATCAAAACCCAAGGCTGCATTAAAGAGGTTTTCCTTGGCTTTCCCCTTATTACAGAACATAGGCATGCCCACACTGTCACACCATCTATTGGGAAGCTTCTCTATGGGTTGATGAGAGCACACTTTGGTCAGTGGGATGTTGAAGCTGAATTTTAGACCTGATTTAATTGTCTTCCACTGTCTGAGATGAGGAGTGTTGTGATCCAGCTATCATATGCTTTACTGTTCTTGCTATGTGTTGCATTGTTTTATTGCCGTAAGTGGTGTTTACTGACATCTAGTGGTGGTGTGTCGCCACAGCAACTTTTTGATTTGTTCCATTGCTATATTCCCTTGTCCACCCCTCCTGTTTAAAGCTAGTCAGTACTTTCAGACTAGCTAGATCCTCCCTGCCTTTCTTATGTTACAGTACCCTCTGTACTGCATTTATCTGGAGTAAAGTTGTGTAGGATTCAATTTATGTGTCTTATTAAAGAGTTAAGCTGCTTGTGGAGTCTGTGAAGTTAGCAAGTGGACATACTGTCCACACAGAGTGGTGCTAAGGAAGTATATCATGACATATTTCAACATTTGAAAGAGAACAGTGAGAAGACATATTTCTGAAGCCTATACACTCCAAAATTAGCCCTGCTGCTGGAACTGCTGTCCTGTGATAGAATGTACTGATTTTTGATATATGCTCTGCAGGAAGGATTGATAATTCTCACTAAATCCCATGCACTGCAATCATCTTTGGGCCACCTACTGATATTAGCACATGCCAAGGCAGCAAAGGCACAAGCTTAATGCATAAAGAAGGAAGCAGCCATTAAGGCTCAAGTCACTGAGACACAGGCCCAAGCAAAAGCTGCACAGGCTCAAGCACAAGCCTCACAGGCTCAAGCACAAGCCACACAAGCCCAGGTGTGAGCAGAGGCACATACAATGCAGGCCATAGCAGAGACAAAGATGTAAGTCCTTCATAAACAATGAGCGGAAGCAGCAGCCATAGCTGAGCTAAGAGTTTTGGAACATGTAAAGAAAGAAGAAGTATATAATTATTTTTTGAAAGCATTGGATGACCCTTCAAGGGGGACCTTGCAATATATAATGTTAACACAATTGCATAGGATGCGTCAAAAGCTAAAAAGCATTCACCAGCAACAGAAGCTGCAGAAATCAACAACATAGGTCACCCTGGGCACTTCTACAACTACCAAGTTACTAACATCCTTTTCAGAAAGCTAATGTGCCATCACAGACCCTCCTGAGCTCAGCTCACCGAATACCCTTGGAACCTCTTGGGACCAGTCATGCAGTTCTAAAGACTCACACCAGGAGACATACAGATGTCTGAATTAATTAATTCTGAATTAATTTGCTAATCCACTCCCTCCTCCAACACCTAATCATAAGGTATAAGAAACCGCCACTTCCAGCAATGGTGAACTTACACACATAAAGGTCCATGCAAGGTTTGCTGCCGTTGGAGACGTAGCTTCATGTCTTTAAAGACTGTTCTAGTTTGCACTGTGTACATGTTACCAGAATCTAATCTGTTGGAAAAATCACAGGCTTGTCCTGCTTATCCTTTGAGTTACAATAATAAGTTACCTGAGGTTTGACATATTGTGGCCTCTCTGACTTGAAGATGGACTGTTGCATTATAGGAAACCATGTATTGGAACTGCCAAATTCCTCTTCTGAAGACCTGCATCTTCAGTGTAACTGTTAAAGGTTCCTTTATATGTTTATGTTTCCATATGTTTCACATTTCCCTCTTCCTTTTATGACTTTCAGGTCCAGAGAACAAGGTGCCATTTGTGGACTAATTGAGGGGAATTTATCAAAACTTTAGCAGACAAAAATTGGAGCAGCTGTGCATGGCGACCAATCAGCCTCTCGCTTTCATTTTCAAATCTTAACTAAACAAACTGAAGAGAGAAGCTGATTGGCTGTCATGTGCAGATGCTCCAGTTTTTACCTGTTCCAGTTTTGATAAATTCCCCCCATTATGTTACGATTGTAATAGTGATAGTGATACACCTGCTTTACTGTTATTGTGATCACATGCTTTACTGTTCTTGCTATATCTTGCATTGTGTTATTATGTAGTGGTATTGACATCTAATGGTTTGGTGTCACAGCACCCTGTTTATTTGCTCTGTTGGTATAGTCCCCAATCCTGTTTAGAGCTAGTCAGTACAGTCCTGGCTTGAGCCTCCATGTCTTTCTCATGTTTTCTCAATTTGAATTCATGGCAAAGACAAGGTTCAGGAAAGTCAGTCCCTCTACTTATATAAACTAAAATTGCATTGGATTCAACATATCTGTCTTATGTAGGCATTAGGCCATACTGTCCACACAGCCTATGTCATTGCACATATCTGCAAATGGAACAGAACAATGGGTTGTGGTGATATTCTATGCCACCTTACTACAAAGAGATCCAGAGTGTCTGATGGCATGTCCCCTCAAGTTCAGCTGCCAGAATAAAAAAGACCCCAAATTCTCAAATGCCCTTTTTGATTGGTTCTAACTGTTATTGCAATTAATATATATATATATATATTCTTTTTTAAGTAAGTTAGGCCAGGAAATATTACAGTAAGAGTTATGTTTGATTAGAAAATAAAATATGACTTTAAGAAATTAAAGTAAAGTTTTAGCAATCTATGCAGAGAGGATTGATGGAAGCTTAATAAAAGTACATTTTAATTGCACCCCCCTTGAACAAAAGATATTATTTCACCAGGGATTCATTAGCTTCCTCTCAGCTTTAAAAATGAGTATTTTGTATTATTAGTATTAGATTTTGAGTAGCTAGCATTTAACTCCAAAATGATTTTTTTTTAGACATTTTATATCTCCCAGGAAATACAATTAATGTATCAAACAAGCTCCGACAAAACCATGCCAAAGGGAGGCAGACCAACATTGATAACAGAATTAGCCTAAATGAATGTCTAATTTACAGCTAACGATTCTAAGCTAATTTTATTGAATTTTTGAACTTCTCCCACAGTTTGCGGGTCCTGCTGAGAAAATCGAACATGCATAATATATGAGCTGACAAATGAACAAGTAAACTACTTTATTTAAGTCTTTCTATTTGTCATATGCGCGGGTGCTATAATGGCATTCTGTCCTGTGCTTTAATAATGTATATTGAGTAGGTCATTTAGGATCTTAAACTAGCTATTCATTAATGGTCTCAAAAAGAAAATATTTCTAAATTAAAAACAAAAACTGTATGAAAGCTGGAAATTATTGTTCAATTTTTTAATACTTACTCTTTTATTTTCTTTGAAAAATACAATAAATAATTTTCTAAATAATGTAAGTCCAAGCAGCCTATTTATTCTTTCGTATGATTTTCATAGTAAAAATCTACATTTTTGCTTATTTATTATGCTGCTCTGGGCAATTTTTTCACTCATTCCGTTCAAAACTTAAGCAAAGTTTTGCTTTGAATCCACTTTAAAACAGCATATATACATGTGCAAAGTGTGTATAAAACATAATACTTGTTTTCACCTTTTTTTGATTCTTTGTTGCATCCCTGTGCTGCTGGTCTCCTGCAGCCTTTTTTTGCAGCGACTTCCAACCTATATGAATTCTATTAAAAGATTGCTGCTTAGCAATTCTTAGGACATGGTGACTACAGTAGACAATGCTTGCATAATGTGTGTTGAAACAGCCAGCTCTATTTTCTATTGAAATACTTGTGTGACAGACTGACAATATAGTGGGTTTTGCATCCCTATACAAGTCTATGTTAATGGAAATCCTGCTTTACACAGGTAAAATGCAAATCAGAACTACAGGTCACATGCCCCAGTCAATGAATTTGAAATGATTTTAAAAGCTTCTCAAACTGTTGTAAAACTGGTGCCATTGACACAAGTCCAAAGCCCATCGACACAGGCCCTTTTCAAATCTTGTACATGGGTAGTACAAAAGCATTCAGTAGACAATTACTGAAAGTAAATACAAGGCTTTCTCTGGATTTTTCTTAATTAGAACTCCAGGACGGTTTTTTCTTTAGTTTAGGAGAGAGCAGGAAACATTTAACAGGCTTCTATTGTCCTGCAAGTTCCAATTGGGGAGTTTTTTTACTACCTCTCCCAGTGTCATTGCATAATAAGAAGAACTCATCTAAGGAGACAAAGACAGCAACTAAAACCTAAAGGTCCCCACACACC
Source organism: Nanorana parkeri (assembly GCF_000935625.1). Lineage (NCBI taxonomy): Eukaryota > Metazoa > Chordata > Amphibia > Anura > Dicroglossidae > Nanorana > Nanorana parkeri. Next base: position 327,607 of record NW_017306768.1, on the reverse strand, counting down.
TTGCGATAATCATACGAAATCCCGCGATCGAACGATTACCGTAAGGTGTGTGGAAGCCGTGTGACCTCTACTACTGTAAGGTCGCACGACTTTAAACTTACGAACATGTTCGAAAACCCGCCGAGCATCGTACGATGTTCGGCGGGTGTGTAGCATGTTCGTAAGATAAAAGCCGGACGGGCCGGTGTGCGCAAGTGCGCACTGCCCGTTCGGCATGCCGGTCATCGGAAGCCCGCCCTTCAGGGGGCGTGGCTTGCAATCATCGCAAGTACGATCTGCCTATGCAAGATAGGCAGATTGTACATTTTTTAAGTACCTTACAACCATCGCAAGACAAAAGTCTTGCGATGGCTGTAAGGTGTGTGCCCAGCCTAAGAGAGACTTGAAACCTCTCCCACTCTACTAATAAATGCCCGTTTCACTGATGTGAAGATTGTCATTATTTCCTGTCCTAGTAACACAACAGAAAAGAGGATAGCAGAAACACAGAAAATAAAAGCATGGCAGGGGGTTCAAGACTTCTATACTTTATATCAGCCAAACTTTATATTCAGTTCTACCTACTTTTAGTAAGAGCAACAAGAGTTGCATAAACCGTGAAATTAAAATAAATCCCTTTCTTCCCGGTTAGAAAAAAGGTCCCAATGTAGTGCTCACCCCCTCCACACTCCAGCTTTTCACTCCCTAGTCCTCAGCAAGTCTTAGCCATCACTACTCTTCCAGGTTGAATAATGCCCAGCAGCATTCAACCTACTTTCTATGAGCCCAAGGTACATACCACACCCCTGAGGTTTCATTTCCTACTCATGTTATTGGGAGTATGTTTTTAAGATGCCCAGGAGAATGATGCAGGAAACAGAACCCACATCACTATGTCAACCAGTTCATCAAAGAGGAACACCCGTCCCTGCTGCAGGAAGAAGAGGACCCCATTTTATTGAAGTGAGGAGAGCTCTTAAAAGGTATGTATGAAAACATGTAAAAAGGGAATAAATGGTTGTGCACCAAAGGAGGTAGGGGTGCTCCATTGTGAGGGGGGAGGAGATACTGCCCATCCTGATGTTGGGCTTTGAAGTAGAACTCCACTATTGCTGAAAAAAATCCTTTCAAGTTAATTTATATAAATTGATTTGCACGTTCATATCCACTGTTTTGTTCTGGAAATGGCATATGGGTTGACGTCACTTAATAATTTCTGAGTACTAAGTGGGATGGCTTGCTTCCTAGAATTATATGATCTGTCCCAGTGTTTTAGTCAGGAATAGCAGTGAACCAATCACCAATAACATGAGTAGGAAATTACATACATTGTCTGTGTACAGTGTAAGCTCATGCAGTACAAAACAGAACAACAGGTTCATTTTAAGGCTAGCCCCACAAGTCGCACATATTTACATTTGCTTTGCTCCCCCAGCACTCTATTTGGCCACAGGTAGCAAAGAAAACTACCTGGTACTTCTGGGTATAGGGAACAGGTGACTAACTCTCCCTCCTTTACTGTCCCATATCACAATGCTGGTGCTTGCTGAATAGCCATTCAGGTGAAGAATGTATTGTATTGGCAAAGAACAGCTTCACTGTAATGGTAATGCACAACAGATGTGAAATGAAAAAATAAAGAAAACTATTCATTATTAGGAAAAGAACAGTTCGGGGGAAATAAATGCTAGGCCTTTATTTGTACTGAAAGGCTTTCATTTAGTAGCAGAAAACATTTTACCTTTTATCTTCTTTTAAAAGGCATTGCATAAGAGCTAACCTTTTTTTGGCAGCCTGGCATCATCATTTTCTATATGTTTTTCTGTATGCTGCTGGATAGTTAAAAGGTTTTACAACTTATTTTGTAAGAGTTCCTTCAATAATTCTAATAAATACAGAAGATACATGGGCACAGCTAAGTATATCTTGCTTCTGTCTTTATTTTTTCCTGCAGGTGATAAATCCCCACTCACACATTTCAAACTTAAAGTGACATTAAAGTCACTTTTTTTCCCCTCCATTGTAATTCTGCTTTTAATACTTACCTTATGTGATGCCTCTTGCTGCGATCATCTTCTTCCTTCCTCAGTTTCCAGCAGCCCCTCCAGCGCTGGTGCCGATCTCTGATCCCACGGAGTCTGTCTGGAGTACACGCTCCTGGCTGTGTGCATTCACTGACACACAGGGTTATTCACAAAAGGGTGAAGAGCTTGGAGAAGGCAGGAGAAGTGAACAATCTAGGACAACATAGCTGAACTGGAAAGTGAGCTGAATTGGAGACTAATTCCAAATCACTATTTTGGCTTAGATTGTTCACTTCTCCTGCCTTCTCCAAACTCTTCAACCTTTTGTGAATAGCACTGACAGTGTCTCTCCTCCTCCGCCCGCTGGTGACATGGACTGCTCATGCGCCCACTCACATCATCCTCCTGCATGGCCATTCGGATCTGTGTACTGCAGTCGGGAGCAAGCAGCGCAGACGGGTAAGTATTTACCTGTTTTGTAACTTCTTTTATGTTGTGGCATATATCTACTGGTTACTAGCAGTAGATATATGCAAAAAAATTAGACTTTAATTCTAATTTAAACTAGATATAGTGTAAAAGTAAATGGAATATTACAGCAACCAGTTGGCAGGTTTTTTTTTTAAATAGTATGAACAAAAAATAAAAAATGTGAGCCTAATTGCCAAATATAAACTGATGAAAAGTACCGTATTTTGCATTCCATAAGACGCACCGGACCATAGGACGCAGGGAGGTCCGGTGCGCCTTATGGAGCACTCAACAGACCATAGCTTCTGTCACAGCTTGTGTGACAGAAGCTGTGACAGAAGCTGCAGTTAGTGACCGCTGAGACAGGTGGTGCTGTGATTACAGCGCCACGGTCTCAGTGATCACACATGTGTCACAGCCTAGTCATCTGCTCCATTCTGACCTCTTCTCCCGCTGATTGGCCGATTGGATGATAACAGGCTTCCTCACCAGTCACTCCTGACTGGTGAGGAAGCCTGTCAATCATCCAATCGGCCAATCAGCAGGAGAAGAGGTCAGAATGGAGCAGATGACTGAGGACTTGGAGGAGGAGTTTGCAGCTATCTTGTTTCATTGAAGACATGATGGAGGTCCGGTGTGCGATGGTTTCGGGTCCTTGAAGATGGCGGACGCAGCACAGGTATTTGTTTTTTGTATCCGAGTACTCATGCAAATACTCGGTATCGCCGCCGATACCGATGCTTATATCGGTATCGGAGCATCCCTACATTTTACTATTCCTTTGTTACCCTCTCTACTCTTTCTCATAAGCCATGATTCCCTTTGACTTATGGACAGTGGGTATCATTAGTGTCTGTGTTCAAATACTGGTCTGTATTTTCCCATAAATGATTTTGCAGCTAATAATTAACAAAATATTTTTTTTTGCTCAAAATATATTTTGTTTGTTAAAATAATCAAAATCTCCCATTACAGAATAATTTATTCTACTGGTTTGTGTTAAAAAAACAAATACTGTCAGTATCAGTGTAAAACCTGGTACTATATCTTCTACTAAAATTACAGATCAATTTTACAATATTAATATTTAGACTTAGAGTCTAATAAGTAATATTCAATTAATCTATTTGAAATTTGCTTTTAAGAATGTGAACTTCTTACAGTAGAATTATTTGGCACTTTGCCTAGTTCCTTCTGTGCATTACTGTGGCATGCTCACATGCATTCTATTCAACCTGGAGCATCTATAATTACTCTCTGGACCTGCTGAAGGCTGCAGGGCAACCAAATGGTGGGAGATGTGAGCTGCTGTTTTCTACAGCTTGTCTCGTGCACTCCAGAAACGCCTAAGGCAACATGAAACAGAAGATTCTTAATCTTATCTGTAGAGAACCAAACACAGCAGCGTAAAAAAAACTGCTTCTCACATGAATTATCAGTATACTACGCATCATTTTCTGCTCAATACTAATCTTAAGAACCTTCACCATTTTTGATACAGAAGCAACTTAACTTGAACAATTTTGTACATTTTGACTATTAAAGACTTTGCTGCACCTATACATTTTAAAGTATAGTTTATATGTTTATAATATATGAAAGTGTATCTGAATAATTTCTAATCTGGTTATCAGATAACTGCAACAGATATATAATAATTAGTCACAAATACATTTTTATTCAAAAGTTATTTATCCAATTTAAAGCCCAGCTCCAGCTTTATGTTATTAACTTACATTACTTACTTTGTGCAGGGTCTGTCTGGGTACTATAGCTAATTGAAATCTCTTCCTTGCAGCTTTGGGCCATGATAACTGCTGTTCATTACTTTGGCTAACTGGGTATCCAACAGCAACGGCAGCGGCTCCTCTTTAAGGCTGCTTGATGTTCTACATCATCCAGACCACTGACAAGTTACTTGGGTGTCAAAAATAAACCCCCTGTAGCCTTTAGAATTTATTGCCACCATGGCTCCAGTGTCAGGGTTCCTCAACAGCAATGGTCTGCATGCTAATACAGCCCACCAAAAATATCTCCCACTCCAACTCCAGCTTTCATTTTACAGGTTTTCAACTATGAACAAAAAACATGAATAGTGTGCAAGTCTGACACAGGATATTGTAACATTACAGGAAGATCTGGATAAAATTGGATAAGTAGCTACATAGCAGATGAGGTTCAATATTGCAAATTGTAAAGTTATGCGCTTGGGTGCTAAAAATATGCATCCAAAATTCTCATTAGGAGGGGCTTCTTTTGGAGAATCGGTGATGGAGAAATATTTGGGGATTGGAGGAAGGAGAGAACAGAATCCTAACTACAGCAGTTGCCATGACCCTGGCTCTGCCTGCCTGACCCTAAGTTACACTACCATCACTGCTGTTACTCAGGCAGCTGGAGCATAGAGCGTGGGCAACTTCCCAGCACAATCCCTCTACATAAAAACTCTGTGTCTGGGGGAGCTGCCCATCCTTCCTCCCCCTGTTTTTTTTTTTTTTTTTTTAGCAATAAGATTTTATTGATGATAAACAATACAGCTTAATGCAACGATAAATCATATAACATATTTTCATATAGTCAAGAGGTCAGATGTCATCTATTAGACTAAGATCCCCCCTGGCACTGGAGATATCGGTAAACCGACATCTTCTGTCAATGGCATATGTTAGAGGTGGAGGTCATCCATGACATTAGTGTCAAAATCGACTATCTGGTTAATAAGGATTAAGTAATTAGAAAAACTAAGAAGAAGAAAGCACACAAACAGAGCATAAATCACACATCAAGGGTTCTTACATGTTCTCACAGTGAGTGTTGGGGACTTGTTATGCTTCTTTGTGGTGGTGAAAGGGTTGGTATATGAAAGTGAATTGTGTCTGTATTCGGTCTTAGACTAAGGGTATTCGTATGTGGGGTGATTGAGGATATATCTTAGTTGTCTTGGCAGCTAACAAGGCATATCGTAGCCTGTATTGTTTAAAATGAATGATTGTAAGGCGGCCTTATGATGTACGGAAATGTCCCGGTTAATGAAGTCATCCCAATCGGACATATTTACAGTACTGTCGGAAGGACAGGTAGACACTTCTAACAAATCCATAGAGAAAAATTTAAAAAGTATACTTTTCAGATTAGAGAGATGTGGCGGTTCATTGAGTAACCAGTTTTGCAATATGCATTTTTTGGCTCCCAGTAGGCACAGGTGTTCCCAGCGTCTCAGGGGGAGTTTATGTGTGGGAAATGTGTTAGGAAGGTAGTGGAATAGGCATAATAGCGGGTGGACATCTCTTTGGATGTTCGTGATGGAGCCCATATAGGCCAGTGTTTGATTCCAAAAGGTATCGATTTTTGGGCAGGTCCAGAAAAGATGTGTTATATCGGGTAGATGTGCAGTACATTTAGGGCATGTTGTAATTCTATCGGTGGCCGGTGATTTGGGTAGGAAATTAAATGCATAGTAGGCTCTGTGTATTAGCTTAAATTGTATCTCCCTCCAGACTTCACATGGTGTAGTTTTACGTCCTCCCCCTGTTTATCCAGGCTCTGGGGATATGAAAATTCTCAAACACACACACACACACAAGAAATAAAGAATAGGTCACCAGCACACCAAGAATCTTCATCTGAAAATTACTTTATTGATGTTTCATCATCAAGGCGTTTTTGGAAGAAGATCCTTGGTGTGCTGGTGACATATTCTTTATTTCTTGGATGCAGAAACATATTGTATGTTTATTGTTCCTTGGTTGGCAGTGGCGAGTCCTGAGGATTAGGTCTTGGGGCCATTGCTGTTACAATTTGTTTATCAAAAATATTGGGAAAGGTATTATTAGCAACATTTCAGATTTTTTGCTGACAATATCAAAATTTGTAGGGTAATAAACTCGAGAGAAGACATATTACAATATTACAGGATAAAACGGGGTGGGCATCAGCAGGGCAGATGAGGTTTAATATTGAGAAGTCTAAGGTTATGCATTTTGGAGTTAAAAATACACATGCAAGCTACTCATTAATGGGGCATCCCACTGGGGGAATCAGAGGTGAAAAAGATTTGGGAGTCCTAGTGAACAGGTCCTTCATTACAGCATGCAATGCCAGGCTGCGGCAAATAAGGCAAGCAGGGTACTATCATGATTAAAAAATGGAATGTACTCTAAAGACAAATCTATAATTCTGCCCCTTTACAAAACACTGGTTCGGCCACATCTTAAGTATGCAGTCCAGTTTTGCTCACCGAACCACAGAAAAGATGTCCTTGAGCTGGAAAGAGTCCAGAGAAGGGCAACAAAGCTAATTGGTAAGGACTCTTAAACTATGAGGAAAGACAGCATGCATTAAATGTGTTCACTCTCAAAAAGAGCAGATCGAGAGGGGACATGATATTTATGTACAAATTGTTTAATGGTGATGGGATAATCAGTAATAAACTGTTTACTGTTAGTTCACGCAAGAAGACAAAATGCCACCATCTGAAACTGGATGAGAAAAGGTTTAATCTTAAACCACAAAGGGGATTATTTATTGTGAGAACTGTAAAATTGTGGAACTCCCTTCCACAGACAGTGAGTTACTAAGATTACCTGTACCTCTGTATATCTTGCTCTATGAAAAAAGTATCTAGACTGGTCTTGAATGATTCAATACTCTTAGCTGAAACCAAAACACACACAAAAACACCCCCACATTGGTTGAACTCGATGTACCTGTGTCTTTATTCAACCTTAACATCTATGCAACTATGTACTGTATATGTCTTCAATCACAAACTTCCAAAAACCCCTAGTATCACCTTTCCACATTAAATAAGCTATTGATATGCAGATTGCACTTCAGTAACGTAATGCTCGGCTTCAGGATCTGCATTGTTCCCGGTCCCATAGAACGGGGAGGAGAAAGGTGAATCTATGTTCGTCGCTCTACTCCCCAGCTTCCCACCAGCACCTGACATGCCAGTCCTGGACCTACAGGAGGGGCAGCGGAGCCAAAGAAACATGGCAGGGGTGTCAGGTGGGTACTTCACCGGCCCATAGAAGTGATCTGGCGGCGACTGAGCTGCCAGAATCGCTATTATTGTAAAGCTGGCAGCCGGCTTTACAAATGTAAACAGAGTCCCTGTGGCTAAAGCTAAAGTGTTCAATTTTGCTGCACCTAATTGTGACGGATTGTAGGTGATCAGATGTAATTAGACACATGTCCATTTACATTCGACTCCCCATAGACTTAACATGGGTCCAGTTAATCAAGGACAGTTAGTGATAATGCAATCCTCTTTTCCCTAAACCACTGTTTACATTTTGCGGCAGATTTTCCACACAGAATGCAAAGAGACTTGGATAATGTCATGTTTCATTAAAAAGTAAAACTTACTTCATTTATCCCAGTTTAATTTTTTTGTGCCTTAATATATTTCAAAACATTTGCTTCAAAACATCTCAAGTTCCTTCATGTTTGTCCCATTTGTCTTGTCATTGTTTTATTCGTGTGTTCCTGTAGCTGTCTACGCGCTATACGGCTTTCAGCCAGTTGTGCAGAACTTCATTAATTATGGCTTTTCACGGGTTCCAAACAAGGCAGAAATGTAACCGTACAGTTTGTATTTAATTAACATAACCACAATAACTGCTGTTTATGCCTTCACATTTATTGTTGTGCTTTTCATTTGTGTATCTAGGTATACTCTGAGAACGATTTCACTTTTTAATTCTGACATATAGAGAATGCTGCATTTTCAAAATAATTTTGAAATCCTTTATTCATCCTTTGTTCAACCTATGGCTTTTGTTTTACTGCTAAAAAAACTTGGCATATGACAAATTTGCTTAGCATTGCACAGGTGTTGCTGGAATAGTCTTCATCCTGGTAAATTGCTCAAAGCTGAATATTACCATGTAAGGATCTGTTCATTTTTGTGCAGACATCTTTTGTTAAAGGGCAACTACAGACAGCAAATAATATTCAGTGAACTGTTAAAGGATAAGTGTGCTTGACATGCATCTTATTGGAAAGCCCACCAGTAGCCTGACAGGCTGATAGATGGTACTCCGATTAAAGTGAATGGAGTCCATGGTACATGTGCAGTACAGCATAAAGGATATCTAGAACTGTTGGTGAGTGGCTGTGCAGTGCTGTGCAAAGTCAAAACTGGAGTTTATATGAGAAAAAATGTCATATATATGTTTTAACGCAGCCTGAATATGAAGATTGAGACCTACTATTTTGCATAGTTCCAGACACATGAGCAATGAATTCCAATATACCACCTTAGAGGCAATCATAGGCATTTGTAAAGCTGGTCAGCCTGATTCACATAATCACATAATGCTGGTATGAAATTTACTGGAACATAAAAGGCATGTTTCCTTGTTTCACCGGAGTTTACTTTAATACATGTTACACCAAGAATACTAAATCAACAAAGAAGTCATAATATAGAACCATAAAGTGTGATGCTTTACTGCATTTGAGATCGGCAGGTGGGATGGTAAGATACAGAAAGAATTCTAGGTAGTATCTATGTATATTTATATATATATATAAATAAATATATATGTTTTTTAGGGAATTCATTGTTTTTTTTACATGTTATTTATTAAACTCTGTAAAATAGTTTCTGCTTTAGTTCTGTGAAATATCTATTTTTGCAAAATATTTGTAAAAATATCTTTACTCATATTTATTGCTCGGGATATTTTTTTAATACTGCAAAAAGAGAAAAAACTACAGTCTGCAGGTTTCTGCAACCATACATCATATTAGGAGCATGCATAGCATTGACAGGCCAACCTCTTTCTATGATGATTTAATAATAGCTAAGTAATTGATAGAAATGGGTGTAAACAAGAAACCTGACAGCTTGCTTTTTAGGTGGTGGAAGAATGCTATTTCAAATGCAGGTCAAGTACACATCTCTATAACTGTCTATATGTTTCCCCTATAAAATATAGCTTCTCAGGCACAAGGAAGGGAAGAAAAATTAAAGGTATTGTCTACTGTCATTAATCCAATGCTTTCTATAATTTCAAGACAGTGCAAATGAGAGTTAGATTCTGAATGGTTGCTTTGAGCAACATGGTCTCTTCTTCCAGTTTATATATGTGAGTCCTTTGGATTTGCTTATAAAAGGTTTTAGAGAAATAATGTAAGTGTATGAATGTTATATGAATACTATAGTCAATAAACCCGTATACTCCTCGTGTTCCGATTTGATAGGCATTACCTACAGGCTTTCATTTTCACTTTTTCCCTATATTATATATTTTAAAGCCCAATCCTAGTGTATCTTCTACTAACCCTTGCTTACAACTTGTATTGTACCTTTCTAATTCTTATTCAGATATTTTCCTGTCATTTAATGCAGGCCACTTCTCTCATCTTCTTCTTCCTCTAATAAGATGCACAAACCTGGATACATATGTAAACCTTTACCATTAAATAAAAATGAAATAGCTGTTCTTAGCACTTTGCCTTAATTGGTTTCAGATCAAACAATAATATTATATAACAGAAAACTCTACCCATCAAAGAAACTTACTGTATGTATCAGGACCTAATGAAAAAGAATGCCCTATTCCTGTGTTTGGACATTTCCATTCTCTAGCATAAGCTGCACAGATGTCATTCAGGAAATAGCTGTGCTTTAGGGCCCTTTCATATGGGCGGTCCTTTCTGGTCCGCCTGTCAGTTTTTCAAGCGGACCCAATCAGATGCCCAATGTAAGTCTATGGGCAGCCATGTGTAAATGGATAGGCATCTGTTTCCACCCGGTTATCCCCGCCTCCGGCCAGGTCTGGAAAAACTAACGGATCAGAGATCCGTTTCACCAGACCTGATCGTGCCAGATCGATGGTAATCTGATGTAAATGGATGCATGTCTGTTATTTGGCAATTTTGATGGATGTGACAGGTTCAGGTGATAGGTGTGACAGCTTTTGCCAATAGAATCTATAAAAAGAAGACAAAAAAGCTACTTCATCTATGCGAAATGGCGAGAACAGTAACATTCTAAAAATGGCATGCTAACTATACAATATTGAAGTGAAATAATGTTTCAAATAATCTTGAACTACTGATTCTTTACACTTATATTTTTCTCATGTGCAGTAAAGGTGTGAGCAGGATGCACTGAGGGTCATCTCGACCGTATTACGTGTCCTTTGTACATTTGCATTTGGATCTGAAAGCTTTTTGACACAACTTAAATTCCATATAGGATTATTTACGTATCCTTTGACAAAATGGATTATACCTCAAAAAATGGATATTAGTAATATTAGTAGTTATAACAGACATAGATGCCAGTAAATTGGTAGCCAATATGCTCAGTAAGTGAAACTGGTATTTAACGTGTATGATCTTTTTCCATTGCATTTATTGAAAGCACACCAAGCACAACAACATGTATTTGACATTTTATACCCCAAAAAGTTTTGGCCTTTGATAACTTAAAATTTCCAACTTAGGTTGAGGCATGTTTAGGGGGTTAATTAAGATAATCTATTATGCTTCTGATCCACAAATACAAAAAGTGGTGGTCTGGAAGTAAAATAAAGTTGGGTGGTTTGCCATGCCCCTGGCTATTTCCTTGGTCTATTTTCACCAATGGACAACCTGTATGTTTGTTCTTTCAGACTTCATTCTGAATGAAGGAAAATACACAGCATTGTATAGGGCAAATTGTAGGCAACTGACATTTGCATTATCTACTATTGAGATGAGGGAACTAAAGAGTAGTGCCACATCATACATCAAATCCATTTCTCTTCTACAATAGTTTTTATTGGATGTTACAGAGCAGACACACAGTGGATGTGCAGATGAAATAAATTATTTGAACAAGTCCTAGTATAAAGCTCCAAATCTTCCACCAAAAGAACCGAGCCTGACATTTTCCAGAAGTGTAATTCATAATCTTGTCAGGCAATTGTACAAATTAACTACTTCTTTAGACAAACAGGTTGCAATTGAACAAGGTACATGGAAGAAGCTAACTGTATGACCTATATCAGGTGCTTCAGTGTCATTGTGCAGGAAAGTGCAATTTAAATCCCTACAATTCCCTTTCCTTGGTCTTACAGGCAATTTGAACTGAACCTATCATCAGTATAAATCCTATCCAAAATCTATTTCAGCTGCAGGAGCGTCAAGTAAGAAAAGTGCCAATCATTTACTTCTGGCCTTTACTCCCAACAAAGGAAATAAGCCACGATAATGGCCCAGAAAGATGTACAGAGCAGCGATCCTCTGTTCTGCTCTCACTGTGATGTCTCATTCTGAAGATTGAATCAAAACGCCAAATATCCTAAAACAGTTTCTGTGATTTTTTTTAAGCCTAGCAGAAGAGATTTAACACAAAACCCTCCATTGTTTTCTGAGATCACTCAAAGAGCAACTTTTCCATTTTCTGTCATAAAGAAGTCAACTGTGTATTAGGAAAGATTGTAATCTTATTGATCATTGCTTAATGTTAAAAAACAGAAAAAGCTATTGAGAACCATGTATATTCTCACAGCTACACAATTGGCGAGCACATGCTATGAACATGAATGTGAATGTAAGACAGATAGTGCCTAGGGTCATAGACATTTCAGTAATATGGTGTCATGGGACTGAAGGCCATGTACAGGATGAGCACAATATATTTTGTCGGGTCTGTTATCAGCAAACACGTAGCAGTCCAGCTGTTCTCAAGTCCCATAACACCTCATCAGCCAAAGTACAGTAAGAACAAAATACTATAACATCTGGATATTGGTGTCATCAGCCATTGGTTGAATGATAAATTACAGCTACAATTTAGATTTTATTTCAAGGAACACCGTATATTTCTTTAATGTTCTAGTGAAATACAGTTTTGATTTTTTTAATCAATACAGCATAAATATGTTTAGACAGATTCTTAAGTCATGTAATTAATATATCACCTTTGTACAGGCTGCAACTGTTCCGAATATATACTTAAAATGTAGAAAAACTACTGGGAAAATACAAACAGTATGTACTACTGGAGGTTGCATATCACATGCTTTACATTTCAACCTATTTGCAAACTGTACAATCCACCAATCAGTACTCCAGGGGGAGAAAGTTGAATTTACTGTACATACCTGGACTCAAAAACGTCCACAACAAAGGTATGTGAGTTTCTACTGCAACAAGAGGGATCTATGCCTGCTGAATGCTGTTTCTATACTCATGGACTCTTATTTGCAAACAGAAAAACACAAGAAAACACAAGATCTTGCCCTAAGACTTGACAAAGAGGTTGTGCCTCGAAACGCGTAGTCATCACGATACAGCGAGCCCGTCTGTGCACAGCGTCCACTTTGCCCATCGATTTGACTCCACTACACACGCACCGAACACAGCCGCTCGCGGTCCCGGTTCCACAACCGCCGCGGTCCTTCCCCCCTCAGCCGCCGTGGCCCGGCCTGGCCAGCCGTGCACGCGTGCCGCTAGGTAACTTCACAGCGCTCCCTCATCCATCCAGTGCTGCAGTATTTTGTTCTTGGACTCCCTCTGTACACCGTTCCTTGTTTCACCATCCTCGACACATTTGCAGACTTCCAACTGTAAGTCATATATATTTGTTCCTTCTCTCATGAATAGATGCCATTCAATATCAGGTAGTAGCGCTCTTTCTTGTGTTTTTCTGTTTACCATTCGAATTTGCAGGGTCCTCTCCCTGCTAGTGAGAGCCTGCACACCATAATTCATAGCCCGTGTTTTTTCCAGTAACCAATTATCAGTTGTGCGCTTATGTTTTTTCGTTTTGTTGCATTGACTCTTATTTGCATCTTTTTTAAATTAAACTTTTATTTCTGTCAATATCCTGTGTTATTAAACAATGATTGCTTGAGTTTAAATGACATTTCATCTGTTTAAAATGCCCTCTTATCTGTAACTTGGTGCTCTGGGAATACCTAATCATAATCAATTTTACTAGCCAAGTACTCCTTAGTCTATTCTGTAGTCCTATTACAGTCTAACTATGCACACAATTGCTGCAGTCTAATTATGTAAACCTCTGATCTTTTAGGAAGAAACTTTAACATCCCTGCTTCATTCCTACTTCAAACTACAGGAAGCACTACATGCAGAAGATTTAGATCTAAGGGAGGAAGGTTGATCAAGAACCTAATGGCATGGTTACAACCCTGCTCAAAAATCTTCTAAAACCAAAGGTAAATCTCACAATGGAAATATTAAATAACAATTATGCCAAACTTGCATTAAGGTGGTGTGGAGTGGAATGTATTGCCTTAAAGCAACCCTAAAGCAAGGCATATCTGTAAAAGAAGACAGTAAATACTCCCCTTTCCTGCTGCCCATTTTGCCAAACATCACTCTGACCCCGTGACATTTTCTGCTACATACAGCAGGGAAATGGACACATCAGGGAGTGTTGATATCCTGGGACCCTGAATTCTTACTGGTTCCTGCTGATGACCTTCAGATCACTGCTAAGTCCTATAATGACAAGAAGTACAGCAGGAGGAACCAGTGAGAGCTGTGGGTGACCCAGAAGTCTGACACTTTCAAAAGTGTTGGTTTACCTGCAAATGGCAGCAGAAGAGTGCTCAAGATCTCAGCAGCATTCAGAGCCACCTACAGTGGGGAAGGTGGGTATCCACAGTATTTTATTTTACAGACATGTCTTGCTCCAGTTACTTTTCTATAGTAATAGGGTCATGATAACATAGTAGTGATAATATCTGTGTTGTCACATATTTCATGGTAGTCCACCATATAGAGAACTACTGTTTTCCAAAAAAACAGACTGATGTCTCAAACTTACTAAAGATCACATTGATGTCACTACAAAAAATGTAGTAAAACAGATGTTAAGCAAACATTATGTAAGTAAATGTACACAGCTTTATATTTAGGGAAAGCAAAATACTGCATATCAACACCAAAAATTACCCTGGCTGCGAATAGCCGATAAATGTATATGGTGTAAGGCTGCTCTGGTATCTCAGAGCTTGCATTAATTTAAGAAAGTTAAAGCTGTTTTTTACCACAGAATGTCTGTGATCCAAAATGTTAAAGGAGATGGGTCATAACACAAAACAGTGCTTCTCGAAACAAAGTGGCACAAAAAGAAAAATATGTCTGTGTTTTAGAGTTTTTATTCTGAGTCCTGACATCAATCCCTAAAAAAAATGTTGTGGCCTGTGCTGGGTGATCTAAATAAATTAAAACAACTCATTAATTATACATGAAACTGTCTTGAATACGGCTGAATTGTGTCCTTATCATGGCACACTGCAGCGCTTAGTTTTTGGAAAGCTCTTTATCTGGATCTAAATCATATGATGTTTGTGAGATTAGCAGGATCATAGAACACTAGATTTTTGAAGCAATGTAGTCCACGTCCACAAAAGAAAAGTCAATGCTCCATTTTCAATCAATATAGTCCCACAAACAAGGGGGAAAAAAGAAATATGCTTACTTCAGCCTGGGAAACTTTAGTGAAACAGAAAGCAAATGCAGTAGCACCACAGAGCCTAGCCAGCAGTGGATGAGTATATCCAAATTAGAACAAGAGCATCTTCCACCAACCTTACCATCACTCTAACACTCTCTTTCTACTTTATAGTCCCTTATCAGAACTCTCACAACCCTTTGTTAGTTCCCAAAGAGCCTCTCACCTGAAGAAAAAAGAAAGGAGACAATATATATTGCAAGCTGGGTGCAGTAGTAGCAAGTGCAAGAGTGCACATTTGGTACAGTTGTGTCTAGCACAAGAATGCATGTCGGGAGCAGTGGTGGCTAGTGCAAGAATGTGCATTAGGAGCAGTGGCATCTAATGCAACAGTGCATGATGGGTGCACTGGCTGTGCCTACAGAGTGCAAATCAGATGCAGCAGCTGCAAGTGCTAGAAAAAACAATTATATATATGTATATATGTATATACACATATATATATATTAGAGAGAGAGAGAGATGTATGTATGCATGTTGTATGTATTGTTGTTTAATTCCACTAATTCTTCCATCAATGAGCACTGTATGTAAACTTTGAATCCAAGATAACCATTGCTACATATACTGTATAGGATGAATGTATAAATCTAATAAGTAATAGTTCTAAATGGCTCCTATAAATTTTACTTTTAATTTACCTTTAATGTGTCCTTACCATACAATAATTATTAAGGTAAGTTACAGCTGTCTTATTGCAAACATAATTCATATAATAGCATTGCATGGGAATAATTCAAACTCTGTAACTCCTTCTGGCTCCTATCTCTGCCTTGACTTGAAAGGTATTAATACTTATGTGTCTGACAGCTTAAGACAAATGTTCACATTAAACAATACTATGATTTATTCAAATAATACAGGGATTATGTTTGCTACAGCTCCTTTCATCTGTCATTAGATTTATTATAGGTGAATTCACTTTCAGTATAAAATGCATAGCATACCTTGAAAGACTTTTATATTAAACAAAAGAACAGAATTCTGTATTTTCACTGATTAATGGTTAAATAGTTATTCTTCTTTTAAAACAGAGACTTTTCTGCAACTTCAAATAGTTCATCCTTGTCCAAACCATGCTGCCCAACTTCCAGGATAGACACGTTATACGACGAATACAATGCATATGCAATTGCTAATGTTTTTTAGATGTACAGGTGAATCTTGAATAATTAGAATATCGTGCAAAAGTAATTGCAGTAAGTGCTGCAAAAGGGGCCCAAACCAAGTACTGAGTACATATGCATGCTTGTACTTTTCAGAGGTCCGATATTGTTCTATGTACAATCCTTGTTTTATTGATTGCATGTAATATTCTCATTCTCTGAGGTTGTGGATTTGGGGTTCTTGGGGTTTTCATGAGCTGTAAGCCATAATCATCACAATGATGACAAATCACGGCTTGAACTATCTTGCTTTGCATGTAATGAGTCTATCTCATATATTAGTTTCACCTTTTAAGTTGCATTAGTGAAATAAATGAACTTTGCACAATATTCTAATTATTCGAGTTTCACCTGTACATGTAAAGGTGATCAGTTTAATGTAAATAATCTTTACAGAAACATGTTCATACAATCGAATAATAAGCAGCATTGATAGCATATTATCAAATTGACATTAAACGGAGAAATAATAAATTCATCTTTCAAACTTGGCTCTGTCTCAATCATTTTAAAATATCAACACCCGAGATGTTACACCTGAGATGGGACCTCAGCAGT
This sequence comes from Nanorana parkeri, assembly GCF_000935625.1. Classification (NCBI taxonomy): domain Eukaryota; kingdom Metazoa; phylum Chordata; class Amphibia; order Anura; family Dicroglossidae; genus Nanorana; species Nanorana parkeri. The sequence continues at coordinate 310,922 of NW_017306768.1, read as the reverse complement.
TCACATCTTTCTTGGTCATGGGGATAAGTTGGTTTTGTGACCGGACGCCAGAGCCGTAGCTAGCTCCTTTTGCGCCCGAGGCAAGAACAGAAAATTGAGCCCCCCAACAGACCTGTCCGGGATGTGACGCCATGTGCCCCGCCTCCAGGATGGTGGAGCGCATGTGCAGAATGCATTGGTGGCCAAATCCAAAATAGCATCAAAGTTTGTTTTGTTTGACGAAACTAATGAAAACATTTTTCGTTTCCGTTCATTTAGTCCGAAACAAATTTTTAGTCTTTCCACATGTCTAGTAATGTGCGCATGTGTGTGTGTGTGGGGGGGGGGGTCTTTTTGTGGGTTTAAAAAAAAAAATTATTATGCCTATTTTTTTTTCACTGTTGGGGGGCTTCGGGGAAATATCAGGGGTCTAAACAGACTCCTGGCATTTCCTTTTTAGAATAGAAAAAGAGATTGGGGACAGAGAGTCCTCTGCCCATACAGGTGTGGGAGAGCAGCAGGGATCCGAGGAGAAGCTGGAGCCTGTGCCACTCCTCTTCTCCCTGCCAAGCCACGGCTGTGTGGGCCGCCTGGCGCCCCTGTTGCCAATGGCTCCCTGTGCTCGCCATGGCAACAGAGGCTAGAGGGCGTAGCCAGGCCGGCCCTGGCTGCGCCCCCTCTCAGCTGTGCCTGAGGCGAGTGCCTCACTTGCCCCATGGTAGCTACAGCCCTGCCGGACGCCTCTCAAAATCTGTACATTTTATGATATTTATGTGGACAATTCCTATGTTCATAGATAAGCTTTTCATAGGAAATTAGCTGGTTGATCAAGGTTAACCATTTGGAGATCGTAGGAGCTGCAGGTTGCATCCATTTAATGGCTATCATTTTACGCACTAGAAACAGTGTCAGAAATATCCAAGTGTACTGTTTCTCCTCATTTAAACTGCTGAATGGAATCTGAAGTGATAGTATAGATGAAAGTCTAGCAATTACTTGTTTCCAGTATGCAGTAATTACTGGAAAATATCAGAGCAAGTGAACAAAGACAGCTAGTGTTTGGGAGCATCACCAACAGTTAGATGTGGGGATACATCCCATTTTTTTAAGTCACAGTGGAGTCACAGTCACAGTTTGGTGCACAATATAAAGTTGGATATATTTATTATTCACAGCTAGGAATACAGGCTGATTTGAGGAACAGAAATCCTTCTACTCATCATCTGAGATAGAGGGTATGCATGCTTGCCAGTTGCTTTTAATTGCCAGGGGGGACTTCACTAATTTTGTGGGTAACAAGTGTAAATATAATATGTAGACTAGAACTTTAGGTCCTTGGGATTTAAAATTCCAATTGGGGGGCGACGAGATCCAAACCTCACTGGTTACAAATAGTGATGGGCTGAACACACCTGAGTTTGGTTCTAATTCGAACTTTCGAACATGGAAAAAGTTCTAACGCAAACTTAGAACTCAATGTAAAGGACCAGAACTCGGAAAATCAAATGTCCCCATTTTGAATGCTTATATGCAAGTTATTGGCCAAAAAAAGGGTATGGGGATCCGGGTACTGCCCTGGGGGACATGTATCAATGAAAAAAAAACACTTTTAAAAATACAGTTTTTTAGGGGCAGTTATCATTGCTTAAAGTGAAACAATAAAAATGAAAAATTCCTTTAGATATCGTGCCTGGGGGGTCCCCTTAAACTGCCTTTAAAGTGGCACATCTGTACAATGTATAGAACCTGCTGCAGCAAAAATGAAATTTATAAAGAAAAAATTACATTTAAATTAACAGTAATTGGTTTTCCCTTAATCTTGTAAACAACAAATTGGGGAGGCAGCCTGTATGAAGAGGCCACATTTTAGGACACTCGGGAACAAGGTTAAAGATTTTTTGGGTAAATTCTGGTGTCTCTTTTGCAGATGTTGGATGAAAGTTACAACAGGTGCTTTAAGATTGGGCCTTTAGTGTTAGCGGTGCCTTCACACCGCAACCCTTCAGTTATTCTTGACGAGTGCAGGATTGAACCCTGCTCTAAAAATTCTATTTAAATTGACTGTCACACACCTGTCTGCTTGTTTGCCTTTCAGGCATGATGTGGGGCTTATTATAAAATTGTATTATAAGAATGTGGGATTGGAAATTGGTGCTTGGGTGCAATACTTTATCAAATGTGGTGCTTGGTGCACTATAAACTGTTGTACACTTGCTTATTATAAAAAAAGAAAAAATGAAAAAAGAAGTAAAAAAACGGGAACACGTGCGACACAAGAAAAAAAAGAAAAAAGAAAAAAAAATGGGAACACCGGTGATGCAGGAGAGACACCAGGGACACCACTGACACAAAAAAAGACTGCAAATATACAGCATAGGAAATAATACTATATACAGTACTGTGTATAGCATTAAATGCTGTAGAAAAGCTCTGACACTTCACTACAATGACACCAGTTAGTTTTCACTTCACTGCACTACACTACACTGCACTATACTACACTACACTAACAGAAACCCCCTCTATTTAACTCCAGCAACACACTACATAAGGCTGCCGTGTAAGCAGCTTTATATAGTGTGGGGCTGGGACTTTGCTGTGAGCCATGATTGGGCAAAGTCATCATTACTTTGCCCAATCATGGCTTATCCAAAGCCCTGTGCCATGATTGGGCAAAGTCTTGTTCCTGACCTGTGGTCAGGTGCATTGCTTTACCCAGTCAGGGCTCTCCAATGCACACAGTGCATTGTGAGGCGCTCGGCAGGCAAACAGCCTGCTGAACGCCCTGACCGTTCATGTGTTCGCCGAACACACAAACTGCTGATGTTGGAGTCGAACATTGAGCCCATGCCTAGTTACAAACTGAGAATTAAATGTGGGTCGTAATTGCAGATATCTATAAAAGTAAATTTCTCAAAATCATATTTTGACCACATCTGGTCAAAGCAACACAGTGTACCTTCACTGCACACATCCAGGAGAGTCACCACTCCCCTACATCCACACGTGTGTATCTGGTAATATTTTTGGATGAGAAAAAATCAAATTACCCCATAGTGTCAGGTCAGTGTATAAGGATAAAATTCTAACTTTATAACTCTTTAAACCAATCTAGCCAAGTTCATAATGGGTATGTACAACCTGGGCAATCAATTACTCATTCAATAAATGAGTAATTGAGGTAAGTTAAGTACCTTAGCCCGGTAAGCATCAGCTGAGCCAGGAGTCATAACAAGTAGTAAAGTATGTCACCAGCACACCGTGATTAAAACTGATTGATCATTTGATCATTTTATTAATGCACACACATCGTGTCATATAGCACCATTTTGGGGCCACTAAGGGCCCCTTCACCAGGCAAGAGTGGCCCCGAAATGTTGCTATGTGACGAGATGTGTGTGCATCAATAAAATTATCCTTTGTTGAAAATGTAACCATTTGCTGTGCTGGTGGCATACTTTACTACTTGAATCTGATGCGGCGCCATCCGCAGTCACTACAGCATCCACCCCAATGGTCATACCAGTAAGGAGAGCGGTAGTACTCTCCTGCAAGGAGTCATAAAAAACAGCACTTAGTTGGCCTGCTAAGTAATACAGAAATACCCTGGGGAGCCATGTCCACTTCAGATTTATGCCTTTCTGAAGTAGCGAGCTTTAGCTTCCGCCTGAAATGATACTGAATAAAATTAGTAAATTGGAAGTTTTTTTCTGTAAAGCAGGTTTTGGGGATTTTTATCAGCATATGCAACAACATACTGTATATAAGCATTTTGGTAACAGTATCATTTTAATTAGATTGGTTCTTTCACCAACCAAAAAAGATAGTTTTGCACAGGTCAGTAATTTACTTTTAACATGTTGCATAAGGGGATCTATATTGAACGCAATTGCCTGAATGTGATCACTGGTAATGATTATCCCTAGATATTTAAATGAAGAAACCCCAAGTGTAATACCCTCAATTCTTACTTGCCGATCGCTTCTAATGGCTAGGGGCTCTAAAGCTATAGCAAAGAGTAATAGAGATAATAGGCAGCCCTATCTAGTACCCATGTACAAGGACAAGGATGGGGATAACATACCATTCACAAATATCTAAGAGCGTGAATGGCCACACAACACTGAAACCCAATTACAGAACTTTGGGCCAAATACAAGGTGTCCTAAAGATGCTTGGAGAAAGGGCCTTTCAATGGAATTGAATTCCTTAGTGGCATAAAGGGACTGTGCATTGGCAAAAAGAGATGCTTCTTCTGGTATATAACCTATTATTTGCTTTATAATCTGTGTTTTGCAAAAGTTTATTCTGTAGAAGTAAAAGTAAATCATTTAAAGTGTGTTTAGTTAGTTATAAGCTTTGTTTCAATGTGGAGATTATATAATATTTATATACAGTATGTACACGGAAACATCCGTTTTTATATGAAGGCTTTGCTTCCTGATGATCCACTTGTTTCACTGCAAGTCTGCAGAGAGGTCAAACTTTTGGCCTAGCCTTTAGATCACATGAGAGATAAGCAAAACAGTGTTTTTTTATTCATGGAAACCACTACTTGCCCTAAATAGTAATGAGCTTAGGTATTAATAATAATGACAGGTCCACTTTAGTTTTAGAAGGTCAACTAATTGTTGTGAAACCACTGCTAAAGCAAAAAAATTTAATTGCCTGAATAAAGGGGTACAGGGTACAGGGGTGGTTTCCATGCAAAAACAAAAGAAAATGTACAGTAGTTAGGACTCTCCCCTCCCCTGCCGTGAGAAGCCCAACATCCTTCAATTCAACTCAGCTTTGAGCATTCAGCACACAAGTGATAATACAAGAGGGATTTAGTGAAAACAATGTAAGTGATAATTGTATTGGTGTGCCATCCTATCCACACATTGCTATCCAACAGCTTCTGTGCTCATGGCAGGTAGGGAGGGGAGGTGACACATAACACAACTCTATTTTTAAAAAGCAGTTATTTTGTTTGAAATGCCCCCCTTTTTACCCACGGGGAGCTTACTGTGGACAGAGGAAAACTAAATCAATATCTTGTTTTGAAGACACTAAAAGTTAAAGTAGAATTGTGGCCAGGCTATCTGCAGTGAATTGTTTTCATTTTGGGCAAGCAGTAAAACATTTTTAAAATGTTTAAAATAGGCACTCAATGACCTTTGTAATTGCAAGCATTGATGATTAATTCCTCAGTTCTAATGACAGATCAGCATCCCCAAATGACATGCGCAGCATGTGCAGCTGACCGAAGTACGATGCTGTGAAATCAGCCGTACAAGCCAGAAGTGAATAGCCGAACAACGTTCGGCTTACTTCACTTTGGCTGGGTTATTCACTTGGCTGCCTATGTGTTCCCTGAATGGTTGCTGTGTCAAGTGAACAACCCTCTATGTTTTCACAGCAGAGGAAAAGTGGCTCAGCACAGGTGTAGTACAGAACCCAGAATATTGCTCTAAAACACTGTAGTAGATACAGCTACTGCAGTGTTTTACAGGATCCCCATGGCCCTACCAGAGATAAATTACATATACTTACATTGTATCAAGCTGGACTAATGCAAGTATATATAGATCTTTATAGCTGGAGTTAAGCTTTACCTCTAAGAGGAGCATATCCACTTTTCTTTTGTAGAAAGCTTTATAAAAAAAGGTCCATATATACTTTTGCAAATTGTGAACATATTTTTGGATTATTTTGTTGTTTTAGTATAAACATCTACATCCGATAGTCCCTTGAAATAAACAGGAGGTCTTTTTTTCTGTGATTGTATTATGACAGATTTCATTGAAGTAATGCTGTTTTTACACTAGAAAACAATGAAAAAAAAAACCTCCTACCCGATGCGTGTCAATCTGGCTTTGCACTTTAGGAACATCCCCACCAACGGGCTCCTGCTGCTTTAGCTCTTCATTCTTTAGCTGCAACCATGCAAGAAGCTCCTGCAGAGAGATGTGTAATCGCTTCCAGTGCTCTGTGCTGGCTTCTAAATGAGACCTACAAGACATTATGCATCACATTATTGTCAGGGGGAGAAAGATCATGGCAGATGTGCAGCTCATTTCATAATGATACCATTCTCTTTTAGATGAGGAGTAATAATTAATGTGTGAGCTGCTCTTTGATGAGAATTTATTGCTGAAGAAAAGAGGCAGCGTCACAAGCACTGTTACCATGATGAGCAATATATTATAGCAATTAACAGACAGAGTTCAATTAGTAGGAACATTATGTAAACAGCAAAATATGAGCAAAAATGCTATTATTGATTTAGAAGAAACCCAAGTAAGGGAACTGCCTTGGTTGACTTACTATTAAAGATGCAGGTTCCAGGTCTGTCATCCGGATCTTAGCTTCACTACTCAGTGAGTCACTGAGCTGGAGCAATCATGTAGAAAGCAATATCTGAAAACGTCTGAATTTCCAACCTACATGTTTGCCGGCCGGGCCCAGCAGAGGGGTGGAGGGAGCGATAATAATAAACGCAGAGTGCTGAGGTCAGTAATGTAATGCAGACTGCGGAGGTCAGTAATGTGACGCAGTGTGGAGGTCAGTAATGTGACGCAGTGCGGAGGTCAGTAATGTGACGCAGTGCGGAGGTCAGTAATGTGACGCAGTGCGGAGGTCAGTAATGTGACGCAGTGTGGAGGTCAGTAATGTGACGCAGTGCGGAGGTCACCGATGTAAGATAGAAAAGGGACTTACAGTGGCGATGTGCTCTGTTCTCATGCCCTCTTCTTCCTCTCCAGGTGATGGTGGGGGAAGGGGCAAGCATCAATGTCTGTGAAGCTTCTCCTTGTCACTTGCAATGGCAGAGCTTCTCAGGGGAATGGGGGGGCATGACCGGACTATAGCCTGGCAATTTATGTTAACATTTTTGGGGACAGATAGAGCTTTCTTTTGGAGGTATATAATCACCACGTGTGTGGGGGGGGGGGGTTATTTTTTTAAACTATATAATGAAAAAAGTACCATAAATGAAAAAAATCCTTAAAATTGCGTGCGCCCGCAAAATCGCAAAAAAGCGCAGGGGGCGGGTACAGCTGGCTCTGCCTCTAGATAGGCAGAGCCAGCTGTACTCAAGCAGCTGGGCAGATCCAGACATAATTGTCGGGATCCGTTCCAGCTGCGGCGTCTCAGTATACCGCAAGATACTGAGCTTTGGGTGACAGGAGGATGCTAGTTTGTGTCCTCCCGTTACCCTTCGGAGAACTATGGGGAAAAGCACTAACCTCACAGTTCTCCTTTAACAATTGCCTTGTTTGGGTTTGCACAAGGGCATATGCTAGCAATACTGTTATTCTAGATTGTGCACATCTGAGACACTTTCCACTGCTGTAATAATGAACTGTCAGATTGAAGATGAAGATCTAGCCACATAGCTAACTACGCATTTAACATACATACATACATACATACATGTAAACACTTTAACCCGCCCCCAAAAATTGTGATTTTGTTCAGGTAGTCTTGAGACACTCACACCACTGGTACACCACATAACTAGCTAGGTAACCATACAATTAACTGTTAAAGGGTTTGTAGCTTTGTACCTTCCTGCTTGTTTAATGGATTGTAAATAAGCATAACATCAGTTGCCATCGTCACCCCTCTACTCCCCTCATAAAAGCTGTATAAATATCATTATGCTAAATCTCTAAACGCTCAAATCATAAATGAAAGAATCCTTACCATATTTCAAACTTTGTTATATTCCTTTGTATAAAATCAATATAATTTCACCTCCATCTATGCCACAAATTTACACGTCCAGTCCGTCCCTCACTGACGCATCTACGATTAAGTATGTCTGGCTGAAACATGTCAGAGAAGAGCGGACCAGAGGCAATACTGTGCTGAAATAAAGTTAGTTCTATACATCGGTGACATTGGTGTGGCTGTTTTCAATGCTAGGACTTCTGTACATTGGAGCTGTATCCTTTGAGGAGCGTGTCTGTTATATTCCTGTCTGGAAAAGCCCTAACCCCATAGTTCTCCTTTAATTTTTGTATAACTTTTTTTTTTACACACAACTTTATTGCTATGACAAGGGGGGCTAAGAAGCCCCCTATGTAATAGCCAATTTACATGACAGGTCCTCTTTATGGAGACATCAGGGGTCTCCAAGACCCCTAATGTCACCTAGGGACCCCCAGAGAAGCTGATGAAGCAGAGATCTGCTTCATCAGCTTCTGTAGCTGGAGAGTGACACTGAATGCAGGAAGTGATGTAACATACATCACTTCCTGCATTTGGGGACTGAGAGGAGATCAAAGGGAGTTCGTATACTGTCACAGAGCCGCGTCGGTCCCGGCCGCATCGGGCACAGCGGATCTCGGGACCGGAAACAGCAGTGACAGCTGCTAATACAAGCAATCTAGCGTCTCTAGAGACGCCCGATCGCTTGAATGTAAAGCTCACTGCCGGCTGTGTAATTACATTTGTCTATGGTTTGTTATGAGTATTTATAGCTGCTTACAAAAAGGTAATTTTCATACGTAAACTTAAGCTGCCCATACACTGCTCAGTTTTTCTCATTCAACCCACAGACTGAATGAAAAAAATAGAGCAGATTCCCCAGTCAACACTATAAGTGTGTCGATCGAGGATTCTCTGTTGTTTGCATTGTATTCTGATAGCGGCTGGTGCCAATGTCAGAATACCTGAACAGCTCATTGGCTGCCCGCTCCGTTTTTAGGAAGATTTTCCATCTGGCACTTTCAATCAGCTGATGACATGCCTACAGTGGCACCCATTGGGTGAATTTTGGCCAGTTACTCAAGAACCGGCCAAAATTCGCACAGTGCATGGTCGCCCCTAAACATGACCACAGAAGACAACTTTACTTAACAAGCACTTGCTATTAAATTAGGTTGTGTCTATTCAGATATAGTTTAATGTGTACATAAGCTCAAAGTGAAGATTTGCTATGTTATCAGAAATATCTAGTTAGGTTAATTGTGACTAAGCAGTACCCTAAAAATCTATTGTTTGCCTTGAATGCCTCACAAGAAGTTGCAGACTGCATCCTGACATGTGACAGCACCTAGGCACTCCTCTGTTTGAAGGGTGATTTGGATTATCACTTGATTTGGATTATCTGATCACATAATGGCAGTTGGTGATGTCACTACTGTCCTGCCTATTATTACCCTGAAGGCCTATTAAAAAGGACCATATGTGCAAGGTTATCCTTGTTCCCTCATTATTCATTCTGTGGATCTTTGCTACTTTTCTCCACCTCTCCTGCTGCCGATTAATACCTCAACATTCTGTGCTGTTGCTCTCTCGTTCCTCCACTTTTGCCAGTTGATCACTTTCCCCATCAGATATTAGTTCACTATTCATAACATCATTTGACAAGTCATTGGGGGGCAGGTCTGATATTGGAAAGCAAAGCCCTGCTCCTCGACTAAGATGGCCATGGAGACACATATGAAGACATTGTGGAATAAGGCATGGCAAATCAGACCTGGGGCAAAGTTCAGGTTTTCAGCTTTTACTCCAGGTCATGTTTATCAAATGGGGGTGAGACTATCACATATTAACTAATGCTGACCATATTCTACCAGATAAGGATACAGATTTTTGCTACACTGTCATTAATATTGTAAGGATGCATGCACAGTAAATGAATAAGCTTATATTTCTAAAATGGTGCCAATTACTTACACTGCTAAAAAAATTATACCTTTTTTTACTAAATACTTCATACCACTTGTGGCTGCTAAAATTTAGATAATTAAATGCTTTGCTGGCAAAGACTTATATTTCCCTTATGATTCTTGCTCAATTGAACATGCTAGATTAATGTTTACACTTTTAAATGACTCTGGTTTTCATTAATTAAAATATATATATTTGAGTTTTTAAAAAGAAACCATATCAAACTAGATAATTCCTTAGGATTTTAGTTGCTTGGCAACATGGCTATAGTAAGCTATATGACTAAACTAGCAACATGAATGATGTACATTTCATATAAGGGGGATTTATAACTGTGCCAGGAAGAAGTCATAAGGATTATGATATTTTAGAATATCAGATAAAATATAGTGCTTTTATAAAGTCTTAAATAAAACCTATGATTGGAGAGCAAGGAACACGCCATTCTAACCATTACTCCTTTGTTATTTGCCTGGCTACAATACTGACCCTATTGCATCAAAGTGTATGTCAAGGCAAAATTTAAAAAAACAAAAACGTACATCTCTGCAATACACTGATTTATTTCAGGTATTTATATAGCAACGGCAATTAACGCAGTGTTTAACATAGTTACACATTCACAACAGTCTTTGCCCTCAAGGAGCTTACAGTCTAAGGTCCATATTTCACATGCATACATACAAGGGCCAATTTAGACAGAAGTCAACCAGCATGTGTTTGGAGTGTGGTAGGAAACCGGAGTACCCGGAGGAAATCCACGCAAGCACAGGGAGAACAGGCAAACTCCTTGCAGATAGTGACCTGGCTGGGATTCAAATCAAGGACCCCCGATGCTGCAAGGCATAAGCGCTAACCACTACACCACTGTGCTGCTCATACATGCTCATTTTCACATGCAAGTAGAGAGAAATGTATTTCAATGTGCCAGAAAAAAACTCAAGCACAGCTTTGTTTGTGGGCTAAGTGTTGTCAGTCCTGCTCTCTAAAAGTAGCACTCCAATTCTCAGATTTCTACAACATAAATGCCATTTATTTTATAGTCTAGGATAAGACTTAGGGCTCTTTGAGATGACACACAAAGGGGCTGATTTATATGTAGCTTTACCTAAGGGCGATAGTACCATGCGAACAGCATATGGCTGGGCAGAACATTCCATTCCAATGTTTGAAGAGCATATTGTACAAGATCAATATTTATTTTTGCACTTATCACACAGATCAAACAGATGCTTCAAATGGTTTATTAAATAGACCAAAGGGAGCAAATAAGAAATGCTAAAACAGGTTTACATAGACATTAATGTTTTACGCTACTTACCTGGAACAGTATGCAGGTGATTTTCCGCTAACTTTCCTGAATTGCATAGTTATTCCAAGTCAGTGGGTGATTATAGTAGCCAGGCAATTAACTTTTCAGATGAAAGTCTACAATGGTGGCCCAATATTAAGCTTATGAAATGTTAAATAGGTATCTTGCTACTGGAAGTGAAAGCCAGAGCACACAGAGCATCACATTAACTTACACACAAACACACAGTATAATACACTGGTGTTACAATCCCCTTTGAGCTACAGCTGTAAAATTTGTTCTCCATGTAAAATTACCATAAAGTTGCTATTGTTTATAAATATTGTGCAGCAAAAGTATGAGACAGAGGGTCGAAAAAAAATGTTGTTAGTCACTTATGTAAAGTCCATCTAAATTCACTAGTCCATCTAACACTGCTCACTCCACAGGTTGACTAAGGCTGGCTACATTGCTCTTCCATAGAGAGGAGGACTGAATGCAACCACCCTAACTAGGAAGTGTGTTCCTGGCAGTGTCTCCAGGTGAAAGTAAAGGAAAATAAATTGCAACCACCACATCTACCACCACATTGGTAAACTGCAATATATATATTTTTTTGGTTTTGGGTGTAATAGGGATAGGACATATTATCTAGCAACAGAACAACTTTAATTCATGCTGAAAGATAAGTATATTTTTCAATAAATATGTCAGTGGTTAGTTTTCATTACAGAAAACAAAAAGTTACAATCAAACCTGAATGACAAGGAATAACACTAAACAACACTACCCAATTCAGTGAAACACTGAAAAAAATTACGAGAAACATACATTTTCTAGTGCTTACCAAAACTCCAATCAATTTACTCTGTTTAATCTTCTGAAAATGTACCATAACAATAAAAGTGATTTTAAAGTATCAGTATTAAGTAATGCAAACATTACTTAATCCTTTATCCTTTAGCCCCCTGGTTCTCAACTAGTGGGTCGCAACCCAAAAGTGGGTTGCAGCCCTGTGTTTAGTGGGTGGCGGAGTGGAGGGTTGCCACCTATTGACACGTTCTATTCTTCATCTTCTCTGGGCGGAAGGGGGTTGGGATTTTTTCCCGGGTGAGGTGATCCCCAGGAGCTTGTTCTTCACTACTGACAGGGACTGCCAGAATGCTTGTTTCTGTTGTTCAGGCAGCAGGCTCTACTCTCCTGACATTCGGCCAGCCTCAAGTGCCATTAGCACTGCCCAATGCTTATTTATATGGAAATTGCAGGATTTGCATATTAGTAAACCTCCATGTGATTTGCATATGAATGCAGAGGTAGTTCATTAATATGCAAACTCCCCCTCTAAGGCAAAGAAGGGCGGGCAGTGTGGGGGGCTGGTCCTAGAGTAGTGCTGGAGTAGAGGAAGCAGGAAGAGAGCTGGCCACAGGGTGAGGGGTGAGATGCTGTGCACCCACTGCACCCACAAACTCTCTTCATTCACAGCGCCTACACACTCTCTTCACCCACACTGCCCATACACTCTCTTCACCCACAGCACCCACACATGCTCTTCATCCACAGCACCCATACATGCTCTGTGCCCACACACTCTCTTCTCCCACAGTGCCTAAGCCCACTGTGCATCTACAGCGCCCACACACGCTTTGCACCCACAGTGCCCATACACACTCTGCACCCACAGCGCCCCCACACACTCTTTACCCACATTGCCTATACACGTTCTACCACCACAGCGCCCATACATGCTCTGCACCAACAGTGCCCATACATACTCTGCACCCACAGTGCCCACACACTCTCTTTTCCCACGGCACCCATACTTGCTCTGCACTCACAGCACCCACACACTCTTCACCAGCAGCGTTCACACACACTGTGCACCCACAGCAGCCACACATGCTCTGCACCCACAGCACCCACATGCACTCTGCACCCACAGTGCCCATAAACGCTCTGCACCCACAGCACCCACACATGCTCTGCACCCACAATGCCCACACACTCTCTTCACCCATACATACTCTGCACCCACACACTCTCTTCATCCACTGCACCCATACATGCTCTGCACCCACAGTGTCCACACACTCTCTTCACCCACAGTGTCCACACACACTCTGCACCCACAGTGCCCACACACACTGTGCACCCAAAGCGCCCACATGCACTGTGCACCCACAGCACCAACACACTCTGTGGACCCAGAGTGCCCACACACTCTGCATCCAAACCAACTATTATCCAATAACAATTATTATTAAGTGTTATTTTAAGATATAATTACACTGCCACACCAAATAAACTGTTTAAAATGTGCATATATACATTGTGGAGTACTGCACAAGTTGTTTTGTCGAATTAATGATAATGTTTCAGAAATTAAATTATCTTTGGGTCGCGACTTAATGACAAAGGACAAAAGTGGGTCCTGAGGTTACACAGGTTGAGAACCACTGCTTTAGCCAATTGGCCTTTAAAACAGAACCAGAACTGTGTAGTAGCAACACAGTAGTACCAATATATAAAAACTATAGGTAATTTCCTCTTACAAAAGATTGTCTATGTGTATTAACATGGGCTGGTATGTACAAAATGGAGAGTAGTTGACCATGGCATGGTAGTTCATGGCAGACGTAAGTGTAAAATGTTCTTTAGTGTATAGCACTGCTCTACATGATCAAAAGAATCATTAATTTTAAGAATAACATGAAAAAATAAAAGCATATTTAAATTTACATGTGTAAATGTAGGTTCATAGCCTGCCAAAATACTTAAACATGTGAATGTCATTCAGAAATATGTGTAGAATGTATTGTTGTAATTTGAGAGTGACCAGAAAATGTTCCTTAAGTATATTTTAGATTGACAATAAAATGAAACATGCACTTTTTTTAGTCAGCTTCTGCAAGCTGTGTGCTTGTCCTTCTGTGTCCAGGAAAGAAAAGAGTCAGACATAACAAGAGCAGTGTCAAGTTTAATCTTTTATATTATTTTTGCCCATTACCTGATGTTAAGGGATTTTTTCCTGAGCTCATTCCATCTGATATTCATGCTTTCCAGCCGCCTGTGCAGAAGGGCTCCATCTTCAGATCCTTCTAGTGATTTAAGCATTTTCTGACCATTTTCATCCAAAGAATGAAATACTTCTGTGTGGTCATCAATTTCTGCTTGCAGCTCCTACGATACCAAAATAGAAACTATTCAGTAATATACAATAAACAATCACACAAAAAAGCATTTACTGACAAAATATGACACACATTTGATTTAAAGTGATGTTTCAAAGAAATAAAACATGTACCTTTTAACATTTAAATACATATTATTCTGCTCCAATGAGTACTGGGGATGGTTTATATTGCTACTTGCATGTAGTGAGTGTTTGTGAGGCTTCAGCATTGCAAGGAAATCAATGTTTAGCACTATGTGTTTTCTTCCATGTACCATTGTTTCCCAAATTCAGACAAAGCGGGGAGATCAGTTAAGTCAAATGGAGTTAAAAATAGCTTAATTTGAACACCATTAACCAAAGCATATAAAGTAGAAAAAATATAGACAAGAGTATTTTCAAAGTAAATACTGGAAAATAATATAACTTACATTAAAGCAGAACTGTAGTCATAATAACCTATAACTAAAACCATTTTGGTAATTTTTGAATAGAGTAGGGAATAGTTAAAACCACAGTTTTTTGCACCACACTCCTCTGCTGTAGACAGAGCAAGAAGGGAGACTAAATTGTTCCAAAGTGTAGGCGATCCTCCCTCAGTATGATAGACTTTCCTCGAGGTGGGCCAGAGAGAATGTCCGCCGCCAACCAATCCCGGCGCTTTAAGCTGTCCCTCCTTCCAGCCGGCTGTCAGATTTAACCTGTGGAATTTGAATTGCTTGGCATCATGTTAATGTTGCATGACGCTGAGGAATTCACCACTCTGACACCTACACCTTGTCTTCGAATCTCCCGACTCTGTCAGCACAGAACTGGCAGCCTCTTGATTGCTGAGTCACCTCCAGCAGCCTGCTATCATATTAAAGGGCCCTGATCTGAATCTGGACAACTAGTGTGGGAAATGTTCCTGCCTAATGCGACTTACTCACCTCATCGAATGGTCCCATGCTTTTGACTCCATCTGCTGAATCCTAACTGCTTCTGTTGCTAACTGCAAATATCCACTCTTTCAGCATTGATTGTACTATTTTGCATGTATACATGTACTGGAGGAAGTGTGCCTACTTGTAGTGTACTGGATATACTTCTTAAGCTTCAACCTATATACACTGACTCAATCCCCTGTGTGAAGGAACACATAATCCTATGTACTGTACTGCATACAGCTGTATTGGGTGTATGAGGTAATACACTCCTTGAACCCTGTATACTACTAAGAACACTGTGGGGGTGATTTACTAACCTAAACACACGCACGCACTAGGTGCGTGTGATTTTTACACAGCAAAACGTATTTATCAACCAAAAAGTCTCTAAAAGCATATTTCCATTAATGCCATATATGGAAAAATCATGCACGTGATGCATATATAATGCTGCTTCACAGTTTAGACAAACATGGTTAGCTCATGCATTTACATTCCTGCATTCATCAACGCAAGCAACACAATGTAGAGCTAATTTACACAACATCACCTTGCAATTCATGCTTGGCTTTGCACAACACACCTGCTGGGTGTGTACACACTATAAAGGTGTCTAGATTCCACCAATAGATAATGCTGGGAGGGAACACACTACAGAGGTGTATACTTGTTCGTGGCGTGTTTATAAGGTTAGTAAATCAACCCCTGTATATTACTACTTCAGTAAAACCTTTACTTTGAACTTCCATACAATTCCCAAAATGTACATCACTGCGTGATGAACTTTTAACCTTGAGTGTTAACCGTAACCATAAGAAGCTTCCTATGTTGTTGTTGCTCCACAAATATTCTATGTGTGTTATGACCCCTGCAGCTGTGATCCTATCCAGGTAAATACACAATTTCTCATCGGAGCATTACACTAAGGCCGTTGACACCACAACATGACTTCCCATTTATTCCTGTACCAGTGACAACTCAAAATTTTGGCTTTTTACTCACTTTAAGTTCAAGTGATAACTGTTACTAGGATAGGTAGAGAATGTGAATCTTCATAGCAGAGACACAGCCATAAAAACCTGATAGGGTTACCAACGCTTTCCTGCTATCCAAAGCTTAGATACATTTAGTCCACATTCACACCTAAGCATTTTGTCGCTCAAAGGTAAGAGTGAGAAAACACTCAAGACAAGGAGTTAAGCGTTGCCCCTGTTCACACCTGAGCATTTTGTTGCAAGCAGAAAAATGCCTGTTGCTGGAAAAAAATACATGTGCTGCTTTTTGGCAGATTGAGGCGCTTTTTGGTCCCATAGACTTCAATGGAAAACTTTGTGCAACAAAACGTGCAACAAACCACATGACAAAACATTCAGGTGTGAACAGGGGCCATACAAATGAATGGAGCATTTTGTCTGGAGCATTTTGTTGCGCTTAGCTTTGAGCAACAAAATGCCTAGGTGTGAAAAGAGCCTAAATATACAGTATTTTTTTACATATACTGTACATGCAAAGCATGTAAATGTATAAGGATTAGTCCACTCAAAGCTGATATTTCATGCTGGGGAGTTGAATCATCTCTTTGCTTTATATCAAGGGATCTCTGTGTGTGAGATCTTTGGGCTTAATTTCCCTTGTCTGCACACTTGCTACCACCACTACAAGAAGATCCTATGCTACCTGTTGGATTTTTCATTTATTTTATATTATAGAGATTTTTAAAAGGGTAAAAGGAAACCCCCCTGTGCTTGTTACCCCTCTTGTGATAGCAATGAAGTTGAGAGAAACAAAATAAAAAGTGTTAAAAAATATAATCAAATAATTAAAAATAACAAAAAATAAATTAAAAAACAACCCCATCATCCTGCAGACATACACAAATGCAGACATAGGACTTATTTACTACAGGTGTTTATATAGCGCCGACAATTTATGCAGCACTTTACATAGTGCACTATCACAGAAGTCCCTGCCCTCAAGTGCTGAAAGGCAGAAGTGCTAACCACTATGCCACTGTGCTGCCCAATGCTAACATTTATGTAAACAACAATTTTACCACACATTGGGTATTTCCATAAATATTGTAGTAAGAGCAAAAATTCTAGAGCATCATTCGCTGTTAACTCTAAATTGATGACCTGTAAAGACTTTTAAAACACCGCCTATGAACAATTTTGGGTATTGAAGTTTCTAGCCATTTCACAAGTACACACATTTTTAAGGCTTAACATGTTCAGTATCTATATTCTTGACACAGCCCCATTTTTTATGATGGGTAATTTATTTGTATGCACTGAAATATATGTTAGATTTTTTTGTAGCTTTGTGTTTTATTGAGAGGAAGAACAGATCTGCCTCTATGACATGACATCAAAATTAAAATAATAGAATCTAAAATAAAGAACAAAAAACACATTAAAATAAACTAAAAATGGGTGAAATCAGTGACCGTTTAAACTCTTTAAAATGAAAATGAATCCCACATAATTTGGCAGAAAAACATAATCCTGCACATGATCTAAACTAAAATGGCTTTACACTCATTACACAACAATTACGCTATTGTTTAATTTTTAGAGCTTTTTCACAATGTAATGCTTCCAAATTGCTTTAATGCTAATAATGAATATGGAGCTTTTTACTTGGTCATACATAATAGGCATGGATATGATCTATTAAATGTATATTCATTTGGATACATTCAAACAAAACACAATGAAACAATTAGGATAGGGTGTATATACATCCTTAGTTGTTTAGCTGGTGTGCACTGCTTTTGAAGCAAATGTATTGCTACTGCACTCCACATTCCGGCTCCGATTGTCCCCAGTGCGGGCTTTGAGCCCCCCGGAGCCAGCTTGTGCCTAGCGCCGGGAGTACCATGTGCGGAGGGGGGAGCTCTGCCCACCTGCTGTGTGAGGAGCAGAGAGTGAGGCGCTGAGCCCGCGCCGACCCCCCTCCGCTGTGTGTCGGAGTGGAAGATTCCAGTGCAAGCTTGTGCGACCATTATTTCTGTCCTGGAGCGCCGCATATAGCGGAGAGGAGATCAGCTGCCAAAAAAGAAAATAAGCCTGCCAGAGGTTCGGCTCAGCCGATCCAGATGTTGGATCGGCTGAGTCGAACTCCTTCTGCACTTCGGGTCAGCCGAACATGCTGAGCATGTTCGGCTGATCCGAAGCCACACGAAGCAAGCCGATGTACGGCTGATTTCAGCCGATGTACGGCTGAAATCAGCCGTACCAGCCTGAAGTGAATAGCCGAACAGTGTTCAGCTCACTTCACTTCTGATCGGTCATTCACTCAGCTGCCCTCCGCAGCTTTGTGAATAGACCCCCTAGTGTTTAACAGTTATTACTACTATTCCATTTTCCATGAACTTTGCCAGGCAGAAAGGCAGGTCATTCTACTGTGACACACCCCTAATTATTTGGTCCCTCCTCCTATCTGTTATAAGATGCTAATTCTACAAATACAAGCATCTGTTGATATTCTTGATTTATTGTCCTTTTATAAGTCCTTTATTGTAGCAGTTTTAAAAACTGCCTTCACAAGTTTAATGTGCCTGATTTTTCTTTGTAAGACTGTAAGTTGCTGAATAAATATTGGGTGAAGGAGGTGAACATTCATTATTTTAGTTATTAAAAAAAAGATTATTTTATTCTATATTAGGCTTTAGAAATCAAAAACGTATTTACATAATTGTACTACTGCTAAAATGCTTTGTTCGTCTCAAATTGAGATGGATATTGTCCAGAGTAAAAAGCAAAGAGATTAACAGTTAAATGATGCAGCTAAAAGCAAAAACTGCTCTGCCTCTGATGTGGTTATAAAAATGTTAAGAAATACATTTGAAAAAATTAATTTGAATTCCACTGTTACTAATGAAAAAAACTATGTTTCAAAATATATCATATTTACTCTTGGCCCTGGCCCTTGGAATGTTTTACTGAGAGGGAAGCAATTAAAGCTGCAATGTCTCAAACTTCCTTTTAAACAATGCATGGATTTTGTAGCAATTATAATGTAGAAATATAATAGACAGGTGCACAGATGTATTCAAGAGCAAATTAGACAATGTATATTTCTGTAAAAGTTTCTAAAAACTAGTTGCTGCGGCAAACAATCTACATGTGCAGCAATAAAACGCTAATGTAAAGAGAGCAACGCCTGCAGCTAGCAAATAGAAATATCAAGTTTGTTATAACACATTATTTAGAAAAACAGATGTACATAAATTAGTATCCAAAATTATACATGCCAGGGATAATAAGTTATATTGGTACCACCATTTATCTACTGTCCTTAAAGTATGTTTTAGCATTTATATGATTCTTAATTAGTACGGTAAGTGACATAACAAACAGATGTTATTACAGTCATAGTCAATAAATGTGATTAGCAAAATCAGAATCATTGTAAATATTCTCTGACCTTCACATTATATTTCTTCCTGTGCAACATGGTTTGGAGATGGTAACATCAGCTGTATTCAGTGGCTGCTCACTACTGACTGTACACAGATGAAGTCCCTAACTGGGTTACATAATGTTCTCAAAATCACACTCCAAAATGAGATTTGACAATGAAAATAAATGGATGCTTTGTTTCATGGCAAAACACTGGTCACATCATCACTATGTGTAGGAAGAGGGACTGCTATACCAGAAAATGTGACAGGAAAGACAACTTTTAACTGTTGTCACAGTTCCTAATCAGTGGTAAACATTTAAATTACTGGATGTTTATGGCTTTCAGATCCAAACTGGAACTTAAGGGTTAACATACTGTCCACAACATAGGGAGATAGAAGAGAGGCAGTTTTATTTTTCTACCTCATTTGAGTGTGCCAAGTGTTGCCAAGGAAAAATTCTTTCACATGCCGCCTGGCATTCCTCTCTGCCTACATGCTGAATGAGCGCTTTGTTTTTCGAGGGATCTTAATGTTTATATTCTTCTGTTGTGACTTTTTATTTCTCACTGACTTTTATTGATTAAGCAAAAAGGAATACATCAAGCTGTTCCAGCAGTTTTAAAACATAATGTGATATAATGAGCTCTCACTATATTAGCCAAGTGGGTCACAATATACCACGTAAACATAATGTCATTTTAAATAGATACTGGAAAATATACGAGTTAATACATATTTCTTTTAGCTTGAGATAAGGCTACATTTCTTTTTGAAATATATGTGTGAGAATGAGAATAACTACACATTACCTGTGGATTTTTACATGTTTTATTATCAACACATGATTTTTCCCAGATTATACAAAAAATAAAATTTGGAAACTCAGCCAAACCATTTGTTTTATTTTTAGATCTACCATCTATGTGTATGGTAAATGCACAGACAGGCAAAACAGAATGTTCAGTTAGACCACTGCTCTCGTAGTCACTGAGAGAGAAATAGAGGAAAATCTCTACACTAGACAAAACTGAGCATATTCGGTGCACTCCTTACAGTGTACACACACAAATACAAAAGGTTGCAGCTAAATGAACAGCGTCATCCCTCACAGATACAAAAGTATTAATTTATTCTCGTCACAGGAAAAATTTGACGTTTTGCCTGACAGAGTTGAACTAACATATCTTATGGCTGCTTCCCTGCTCTCCTGTCTTGGCAGCAGTGTATATCTGGTCTAAATGACCCAGTATTCTTGGAATGTACAGCTACTGACAGACTCAGCCAAGCTCAGATACCCAGCTTCATCTCAAGCTACTTACATACCCCCACACCATCTAGGATCCCACAGAGCAATCTAGAATTCTATTTCTGACCTTGGGGTCCCAGGTAGATCTATCTATATCCTACATTTCCAAATGATTTTCCCATTTTTATCTACTCTGCTCCACCAGTTGCTAATGCTGGATGATACTCCCAGCAGCAGGAACCCAGAGGAGAAGGAGGAGGAGGCTTTATATAAAGTAGTAAATATCATGACGCACTCTTGCTGATGGCTGTCTGAGAGCTCAACTGATGTCACTGTTGCAATTAAGTTCCCCCAAAATCTGGAAGTAGAAGATACATGCTAAGTTTCATTAAGATTTTCTAGTACAGCTAGAGCAGCAGAGACCAAGTGAAGGGTCCCCAGTTGCCACCTAAGTTGAATGCTACTGATAAAACTGTTGAAATAACAGAAAGGAATAATAAAATGGGAGGAGAATAACATAGGGGCACAATTCATATGCCTGCATGGAATCGGGACACAATGAAGGTGATATCTGTTACATTGAAAGTTCATATTTAGGCACATATGAGCACCAATTAGGTTCTATACATGCTACCATCACTGGCCATCATTTTTGAAGAAGCACCTGGTGAATGGTAGACCTATAAAAAACAGATTTTAGCCACTTTTATTTACAAGGAAGGTGTTCGATAAAGAACCATTAACAAAACTTTTATTTTAAGGAAAACTATTCATAAAAAGGCATTTGTAATATTGTAATTCCCAGTATTGAATTGCTATCGCAATGAAGCATAGCATCTCAGAAATGCTGTTTGCTTCATTATTTAATCTTATTCTCTCCAATTTAGAACAGCAGTATGAGTTTAATGTAAGGCTGTAAAGACCCTACAGGAGATATCCTATCTCCTTCTTTAGCTTATTGTTAATATCAGAAATGCTTGTGAAGGTATTGATATAGGTGATATCAAGTTTACAATAAAGAGAGCTAAAATATTTGTAAACTGACAGTTTTACTTTTCTTCAGCAGCACAAACGAGTGTCTGCTTTCAGCTTTGAGTTTAGGCAGGAGACAGGACAACCTCTGTTGGGACACATGTGCCCCAACATTGAAATAAATACATTAATTTTGTGGCATTAATGGCAATACAAATTGTCCATCGAAATTAAAGCTGCACTGTAGCGATGTAAATAGCAGTTTAAAAGTACAAATTCAAGTTCTTTCAAATGCCCAGGACTACATATTAAAAAAAGTATTTGTCTGTAAATCTCTATACCATGCAAAATTGAATACTTTCTATAGCAAAAACAACTTCACACACTATATTTAATAACACATATTCTAATGGCTCTTTAGATTAATATAATATGAAATGTATGACAGGGAAATAAATGAAATGTCATTTTTAGTCCCATGTGACAGGATAAGCTATACCATTCCTTTCTGTACAAATTATTTGTTTTCTGGGTTTTTATATGCATTACATTTCATTGGCTACCCCTGTTACCATGGTAATCCATGTCTGCTTAAAATGTGTTAATGGCACCAGCCAGTTTACAGTTTAAGTGTGGAATTCTCTTTATGATGGAAAAAATTACATTTATCCTTGGGGGAAACATTCCGGTAAAGAATCAAATATGAAAGTTCTGCTTCAAAAACAGGTGAAAATTGTTCCTTAGTGACAAGTGCCTAGATAGTATGTTTCATCTAAATGCATACAATGTTAACACACCCATTTAGTTTGGAAATAATGCTCAAACATACATTATAATACATACTAATACAAATAGTTTATATATAGTTTATTATAACAAACTCATTAAGAGTTTCAAAACAACACTCTTTAAACTATACACACACATATAGTGTACATACATACAAGTATTTAAAATAGTGCAGCACTAGGTGCTGGATAGTATTGGCAATATTAAAAAGATCAACAATAAATACATTAACAAATTCTAAGTAACAATACAAATCACGGTCCTTTCAGATACTACTAAATCTTTAAGTTTTTCCTTCAATGGCAACAGTACACGGGAATGTCCCCGCAGTCTTCCTTAAGATCACCTTCAAGTTGACCTTACAATGAGGAATGCCTGGAACTGTTAACATTCCCATGTACCATTGTTATTGAAAAATAAAATTCAAGATTCAGCATTATCGGAGTATTGCTCCAATTTTTGGAAGATTTTTTTATTAGAAGAGTAGAGTCTACTACTTTTATCATGGCAGGTCAAATGATTTGCCCGACACATGAAGAGGTTAGAAGATAAATCATGGCTAAATGCAAACAGCCACAAAGTATTCTAGAGACTGTATACCATATTTAAACAGACTGGCATTCCGCAACATGAATGCAATGCTTGAATTATTATGAGTAATAAAGTCCACTTCTAAGAAGTCTTCTGTTTTTAAGCATGATAGAGTAAATTGCCCTTAGTTTGTGGTCCTATTAAAAACACTTCTGGGTATGCAGGAGCATAAGACCTATTACCATTCATCATTACTATTTGAGTAGTCAACTGCTGGGCTGAGCACCTACATGGGGCAAGGGAAGGTTCCTTTGAAAATATTTATACACACAATAGGTGAAAGAAAAATAGGTAGCAAAGAAGAAATACACTAATCAATAATCAATTGATGATTCCTAGCAGGTTCCAGTTCCCCAACAAATTAATATAGGTCTTGAAAAAATCCCCCTGGGAAGTACATGCACCAAGAACTACCCTGTTTCCCTGAAAATAAGACCTACCCCGAAAATAAGACCTAGTTGTGACCATTGCCAGGGCCGGTGGTGGCATAAGGGGGAACCTGAAGAGCCGCGGGAGAGAATCAGCGGTGCCAACGAAGCCAGCGCTAGAGGAAGCGAGGCGGCAGCACAGGGACCAGAGCCGCATAAGCCGATGCTTCCTCTATAGCGCCGGCTCCTGCCACAGGCGGAGTGATACCAAATGCACTCCGCCTGTGAGGAATCGATAGTGAAAGCGCGCTTTGCTTTTTCTGGTTACCAAATTGCTCTTAGAAAGGTACGGCACCCCTGATTGCCCTGATCACCCTATTGTTAACTTTGCCATTTTGGATTATTTAATTTGGATTTGCATTAACTTTGGATTGTTATACATTAAAAATAAAAAATTAAATAAGACCTACCCCGAAAATAAGACCTAGTGTGTTTTTCTGAGCCAAAAAAAAATATAAGACAGTGTCTTATTTTCGGGGAAACACGGTATAAATATCATATTACCAAAAGCAACACTTTATTGCAAAAATATTTCTGGTAAGACACGATAACCACTACAAAACTAAAAGCCGCATACCTCATTCTACTTGCATGATGCAAATAAATTTACAAGGTTATACATAGTGGTACAATAGAATGTAGCAAATATCAAATTCCCAACTGCAATGTATAGTTATACTTTTATTAAAAAAGAGTTATAATTATTTCATGCATAACATAGGTTACTGTAATAGCACGTCTCAGTCCAAAATATGTTTCACAATATTGCATGTCATCTTATTGCCAGCTGCAAATGCAATCAAGTGCCAACATGAATCCCATGTGCCCAACTCCATAGAAAGAAAATATAGTAAATAAGCATATGTAGAGGGAGTCACATGGTCAGTAGGTGAGCATGGAGCCTGTACCCGCTCAATAGTAAATATACTCTATGTACTTATCATGGAACACTTGGCAATAGCTATACGTCAAAATATGGGCATTTCTGGTATCTCCATCGACACTCACCAGTCTAAATTGGCTTTGTTTGCCTATGATCTTCTTTATGCCACTCAACCTCATGTATCTTTTCTTTCTATCATTCTGGAATTACAAAGTTTTGGCAAAGAGAGTAGTTTTAAAGCAAATTATTCTAAAGCTGAGTTCTTGAATATTTCCGTGGATTCTAGTGATATGCTAAGACTCACAGATAATTTCTCCTTTAAGATATGTCCCCCTTCACTGTGTTATTTAGGGACATATTTGTCTCCTTATCCATCTATTATCTTTTCTAAGAACTTTGAAGCTTTGCTCCAGAAAACAAAAAAGATCTTACTGGATATAGCCGGTCTAATTTATCTTGTTTGGGTAGAATCAATGTATTGAAAATGGATATATTACCCATATTTCTATACCTATTTCAAACCTTGCCTATAGTTTTGCCAACAAAGTTTCTCCAAACGGAAGCACTTTAGTACATTTATTTGGAAATCTAGACAGTCATGTCTTCGTTAGGACCCTTTCCCTACCTAAAAATAGAGGAGGGGTCAAAGCACTGAACATTGTCCTATATCATACAGCAGCTATTTTAGCCTGTATCCTGGACTGGTTTAATCATGTTAACAACAACCTCAGGGTGCGTCTAGAGAACTCCATGGCAAATGTTGATTTACATGCTTTGCTTTTGATCGGACCCCCTCAATGGAAATGTTTTTCTTTCTCTGCCCTTACTATGCAAACTTTACAGGTATGGGATCGTTGTTTAACATCTATCCCTTTGTCCACTTAACTTGGTCCAATGACTCCCATGTTTAAAACAAACTGGACTTCCCACCAGCAATGCATGGGTCAAAGTTCAGAATTTGGGAAAAGTCCTCTTGTAAATGCTTATCTCAGACATTTAAACAATCTTCTTTCAATCATAGGAGCCTCACAGCAGTTAATTAGCTGCTGAATAGCTGAATGCTCAGCTCCAGTATTAGGCTCGATCATTCTGTTTGCTACCTCAGAGGTAGCGAGCAGAATAAAAAAGGCATTAAAAAATCATGTCAGACCCTTTAGATCTGGTAGGAATGTTTGGGGGACCCGCCAATGTAAAAAAAACTAGGGTTCCCCCCAAAATGATGCCAGACCCTTTAAGTCTGGTAGGAATTTTAAGGGGGGCCCCAACCCCAAAATTAAACAATGTGGCCCCCCTAAAATTCCCAACCAGACCCTTAATCTGAGCACTGGCCTGGCAGGGCAGAAAAAGGAAGGTGAGCAAGCGCTCCACCTACCTGCACCATACAAGGCCACATGCCTCAGCACCGTGAGGGTGTTTTTCCACGGGGGACCCTCTAGAAAAGGACCTTGTCCCTATGCTGATGAGGACAAGGGCCTCTTCATCTCAACCCTGGCCCAGTGGTTGTGGGAGTCTACAGGAAGGGGGGCTCATCTGCATCTGGGTACCCCCTTTCATAAATGGGGTACCCTGATGCCACCCTCCCTTGTAAATGAGTAAGGGGTAGTTGTTACTCGTTCGCCCCCTCCCTTTCTTGCCCTGCCAGGCCAGTGCCCAGATTAAGGGTCTGGTTGGGAATTTTAGGGGGATGCCACTTTTTTTTACACCAGGGGTCCCTCTTAACATTCCTGCCAGACCTCTGTTATGAATTGTTATGGGACCCGGCACTGTTTTATTTTATTATTCTATTTTTTAACAATTTGCGGCAAATCGGGCAGCATATGCTTTCGGCTTGGCTGTGTGCTTCGGCTGCTGTATGGGCAATTGTAAGTTGAACCAAGGGGTTCCTGCAACCATTCGAGCCGAATGATTAGCCAAACATTTAGCTAACTCCTACGGCAGTTTAGTGAATAATCCTCATCATTTTCCATCAGAAAATGTTTTGGGTGCATTTCCACTTTTGCAGTCATATTTGAGAAAACCCCACTATATGTTTGGTATGTGTTCCCATTTCCACACCATACCTAATTTTTTAAGAAATATTTCTTACCTTTCAGATATTTCTTTGGAGCAGGCCTTTGAGACTGCAAGCTACTCTGTGTATAGCTAATTTGTGAGTGAGTCTGTCCCTAAGACAAAGGGGCACATACTGAGTTTGCTCTCATTACCATAGAAATCAAAGTAAAGATTTCTGATTTTCAACCTTTTGTTAGGACAGTGTTCAAATCTCATTTACAACTGATAATTAGATCTGCCACCAGAGTTCAATCAGGGTTAATTATGGCAAACATCAAGTCCACTCCTTCAAATTACAGAGAATGGAAAAACTTTTGTTTTTGAATTTTTGGAAAAGAGAAAAGAAAATAGTAAGCAACAATTGTTATTTAAGTTATGCCATGTGAATTTAAACATGTAACAAATATAAAAAGGTGGTATCCCAATTTGGCTGCAAAAGTGGAAATATACTTTATGGATGCATCTATATTAATGCAGAACAATCTAAACAAGTTTATCAAAATATTCCAAATTGTGTGCAAAGAAAATATATAAAGAACATTATATTCAGTCTGTAATAATTCAGTAGTAAGTTAGTAGTAATTAAATTGACTGATATGGAAAACTGTGTTTAACACATTCCAACACGCTTATCTAAAACATTATGACATCTCATAAAATACTAATTTTGAGGCTTTGTTTTTTAAGGTTTCAGACAACACTTAATTATATTTATATGGTGATTACATCGTTGGATGGTTTCTATGTAGGTATGTATGAATGTATCCTATTATTATGTATAATGTCATACTATATGAACAGTAGTATCTCTTAGTAGTAAATTAAAACCATCTGGAATTGCTGTTTACTCCTGAAAATGTTTCAACATACATTCAAGGGCTTTTTCTGTTCCACTTGGATGAGTGGTGAAACCTTTTCACAAATAATCGACAAGTCCAGCTGTGTTTGATATACTAACCCATGATCTGGATGACTGAAAACCTTTATAGACTGGACAGTAAACGGCACTACTGCATGCTAAGTATGAAATCACAGTTATTGGCCCTACTTTAACAGCTTGGGACATCATTTTTTAATTATGTCTCCTTTGTTCAAATGGAGCCCAAAACTTTGATTTCGGATTTTAAAAATGTTATATATAAATATATTTTATATACACTCAATTAAAATGAGCATGGAATTATATTTGAGAGACAGTGTTAGCAGAGAAGTAGGTTAAATTACTTTGCCTGGGTGAGTTCAAACTTTTCCATATCCTAGTGGGAACATCTTTAGGCATGCTCTAAGAAGATAGCAGTGCAGCAAGCAATAAGCTTTTCCTTGCCAATCAGGGGTCTACAGGTATGGGCTCATGATGTAAGGAACTATTTTAAAAAGATATGTCAATACTGTAGTACGCTGGCTGTGCAACCAACCTACTCTGCTCCTGCATGTTCCTAGAAACAATGTAGACTATTTAGCTTAAAGGCCCATCTTAGATTTGGATGAAACGTGGCGAGCGCCACAGGAAATAGTTCTGTGCTCCCTCCTCTGGGCAAAATATTAAACCTTTTCTCAAAGGTGCATAGCAAAAAGTGAATGTGTCATGGGCAGTGGTTCCAATCCACCGAGAGAAGGAGAACTGAAATGTTGATGGCCTTGCACTGGAGGGGAGACATGAAGCTGGATCCCAGGAGAGGTGACATTTTAACAAATAAATACACTGATATGCACAGACACTTCAGTATGGCTAGTGTAACCTGTTGTTACCCTGCTGAGTATCTGCTGCCCCTACTAAACTATTACCTTGCAGCATCTACCAACTAAACAGTTGCTAGTTCCTTTGTGGGCATCAACTTTTTTGCCACCATAAAAGATACTACGCAGAGGGACAACATGTCTCACTGATGTTAGGTAAGCATTTGGATTTTATGTGCTGAGGGTTGGGGGAAAAGGAAGAATTTTTTTAAGCCAGATTTATGATCTTGTGTGAGTGGGAACTGAAGCAATCCTAGTAGATACAGAACACTAGAATTTTATGTACAAGTTTAGGAAAGTAAATCAAAGTTTCAATCCAAAGAAGCAGCTAAACTTAAAAGTACTTTCTGAGTGCTGTATAAAACCCCAAGCCACTGATCTAACAGGCCAGAGCTTTTCAACTCCCCCAAAGAAGGTTTCTTTGTAGTCTGTTTGTGCAATCAACTCTTATAGTTTCATTGTGCACTCATACAAAAATGATTCACATCCCTGATTTGCCCCAACTACAATCCCCTGGATCTGTGGTACTGGACAGTGGAAGAATTCTATAACATTCAAACTGAGGTAAACCAAGTGTTTCCCGGGCAGTATTGTTAAAACACTGAATGCATTTTCTGGTTGTGTGATATAAAAGCTTCATTATTTTTTTTAATAAGGAAATAACTTACAACATTGTTATAGATAGTATCTGCTGCAACTAGCAGAGACAAGGGACTAGAATAATTACATAAAACAATGTGTTCCTAAGCACTAAATAATATGTGTTGATAACACAAATCCACTCATTATTGCTTTATTTTATTGTACAACTGTGACAGAATTTGGTAAAATAACAGGAATTCAAAATCGCATTTATAGATCCCCAGCCATAATACTGCTTGGCTTCACATTTAATTAAATTTAATTCAACATACGGTATAAATATGAAGTAACTGTCAAAGTGGTAAAATAAACTGCGACTATTATTATTGCATTGTGTTTGTCACAATATTCATCAAAGACGTCAATTATAAATACAAGTAAATTGACACATAACAATATTTTGTTGTTGGAAAACAGTGTAAAATATTTCCATTAAGCAACAACAAATTCTTGTCACAAATCAACACATGAAATGTCAGAAATTTAAATAGATGATTAATGTTAATGAATATATAATATAATTGTACCACTCATGCCTACATTTGGATTAATTAATCAAACAACCGCTATGCAGCCAATAATTGTCTTAACAAGCTTGACTCTAATCCAAAGTGGCAATGTACGGCAACTCTCAAAATTATCATCAAAGAAAATAATTGAACCCTGTGTATTCTGCGGTAAACAAGGAAAACATGGGCCTCTGGTCATTTCTAATAAACCATATTTATATTTTTGATGTTTTCAATGATGAATGTACCAGATGATTTTTGCATATAATTATAAAAAAATGATCTTCTACCTTATATGTAGATGTATCTACTCCTCGCCTAACCCTCTCAATAATTAAAAGATAATCCAAGATGCCCATTATGATACCACATACCCAGATTTATGGAATCAACCCCTTTCCTATTAGTACTATGATTCTTCTTGTTGGTTAATGGATAGACAGGTAAAATTCTTCACTTTCATTCAAAGAGTTAGCAAAATGAAAAGCCTAACCATCTACTGTATATGTAGCCTTTGATCCAGCAGCAATAATTAAGTCTAGCAGTTTGGTAAATAAATTCCATTGTTTTTTAAAGACTTGTTGGATGATGCTTGAGGGAATAGATAACAATATATAGATCCTTAGGGTAAAAATTTTTATCTACACTGCTATCTGTTATTCATCGGGTGTATTATAGCTTTCTTTAGACCACCATCATGCATGATCTAAAAGCCCTCAGATATCGTTATTTGCTGGAAGGTTCTATGAACTGAAATATTCTTCTTGGTGATATATCCCTATTCATGCCAATTTAAAAGGAGAAAGAGATGGGTGTGGCTTGATGATGCTGCCAGTCTAACCTGTGCAATTGACTGGTCCTTCAGATAATAGCCAGTTTTTTGTAGGGGCACATCAAAGACCTCAAACTGTTGGTCAATCTGCAGAAACAGTGGCTGCCATCTGATGTGTAGCGATAACATTAGCCTAATAATACAATAAATAATACTAGATTTTACACTTTTGCATTGTTAAAACCATTACGGTATAAAGGCTGAAATTCCCATTGAGGTTTCTATCTACAGAGCACTGTTTGATAACTGTGGCATTGTCCATAAATATGGAAATGTAATATAAAATATCCTTCATGCTGCTACGGATAAACAAAATCACGTAGTAGTTTTTACTATTTGTCTCATGCTAACACACTAACCACTGCTTTGTATATTCAGGGATAATGTGTATAATTCCTTAGCAACGTGTACTCTAATATGCTGCCTCAAAAAGGTGTGCATACCGAAAACACAATAAAAAAGAAAATATGCAACACTAAAAAAATAAATATCGACATATCAGCTTTTGGTGAAATTTAAAGGAGAATTATGAGGTGAGTGCTTTTCACTCAGCCTCATAATCTGAGCTGACCTGTGACAATGAAACCATCACAGGTCGGCTCAGTAGATCAGGAAGTGAGCGAACACATACCGGCTTTCGCTCACTTCTCGATCCTGTCACAGCAGAGAGACGTGACAGGGGAGTGACTGGATTCTCCCCTCCCCTGTCCGATCCTCCAGCGCTGACTGGCGGAACGGATGGAGAGGGGGCAGGTACAGCTGTCACTCACGCAGCTGGGCGGATCCAGACATGATTGTCGGGATCCGTTTCAGCTGCGACGTCTCAGTATACCGCGAGCTGCAGCTTTGGGTAACGGGAGGATGCTAGTTTGTGTCCTCCCGTTACCCTTCGGAGAACTATGGGGAAAAGCACTAACCTCACAGTTCTCCTTTAACAATTGCCTTGTTTGGGTTTGCACAAGGGCATATGCTAGCAATACTGTTATTCTAGATTGTGCACATCTGAGACACTTTCCACTGCTGTAATAATGAACTGTCAGATTGAAGATGAAGATCTAGCCACATAGCTAACTACGCATTTAACATACATACATACATACATACATGTAAACACTTTAACCCGCCCCCAAAAATTGTGATTTTGTTCAGGTAGTCTTGAGACACTCACACCACTGGTACACCACATAACTAGCTAGGTAACCATACAATTAACTGTTAAAGGGTTTGTAGCTTTGTACCTTCCTGCTTGTTTAATGGATTGTAAATAAGCATAACATCAGTTGCCATCGTCACCCCTCTACTCCCCTCATAAAAGCTGTATAAATATCATTATGCTAAATCTCTAAACGCTCAAATCATAAATGAAAGAATCCTTACCATATTTCAAACTTTGTTATATTCCTTTGTATAAAATCAATATAATTTCACCTCCATCTATGCCACAAATTTACACGTCCAGTCCGTCCCTCACTGACGCATCTACGATTAAGTATGTCTGGCTGAAACATGTCAGAGAAGAGCGGACCAGAGGCAATACTGTGCTGAAATAAAGTTAGTTCTATACATCGGTGACATTGGTGTGGCTGTTTTCAATGCTAGGACTTCTGTACATTGGAGCTGTATCCTTTGAGGAGCGTGTCTGTTATATTCCTGTCTGGTGTGGCAGAAAGTATCACAGACAAGTTTAGAATTGTTACAGCAGATTGTGTGAATGCTATGTGTTTCCATTAAAACACACGATGACGGATACTGTTTTGTTTTTTATAGGGTTAACTGTGGAGTTAATCAACCCAAGTGATGACCACTCCCAGTCTGCTGTTGTTTGGAATGTGGTCTGCCAGCTGGAAACTATTTGTGCCGGGTGAGTCTAAGAGTGCAATCGTCACATTCTGGTGGCAGCAGAGGGACATGAGACTGCCAATATCTCAGAGGGTGCTTGGTGACTGTGAGGTTGGAGTTTTGAAAAGCAGCTTGAAAAGGAGAAGATCCTCCAATACGGGTTGCTAGTATACCCCAAGCCCAGAATGAGATGTCTCCCTGCTTGGTGAGGTCACATCCCAGCAACAAGGACACTGTCATCCCATCCACAAGTGGGTCCCTATTTGTCCAAACAAGAGCTGCACTGCTACCCCACCATTGGCAGGTGGAGGAGGAGGAGAAAATAGTCTCCTGTTGACACATCAACCTGAACTTCCCCTGATAATCACTATTCACCACATACACACGTGAGCATAATTATGGTTTTAATAATAAAGTGTGGTCTCTTTTAATGCACTAGGTGGTGTGAATCTTTTATTTTTTAAAGAGTGCCCATTATTTGCATAAGCAAAGGCTACCCCCTTCCCCATCATCCCCTTGGATGAAGTGTACAAGCTAGAGATCATTATTCCCGAATTATGATGATATGCTTGAATATATATTCCTGCTTGTGAGTGTATTTTTGTATCTCCTTCTCTGTGTATTTATGGTAATGCATGAGGTGCCGTGGCCTCCCTCCTCTTGGTTTTTCTGTTGTGGTTTTAAAGTGTTTTTGTGCACTCTGTTTTGACATTATAGTAAACATTAAAGACAATGCAGTGTGGTGTTGCAAAAAAGGAAGCTCATAAATTATTATATAGTACCATTTTTTATGGCTTTTAGATCTGTAAAGGCTGTTACTGCCATAAGTCATTTTAGGCCTCTTAGCGTTGCATAAACAAATCAGGTGTCACATCCAAAACGACCTAGAAAAATCCTTTTTTTCAAGTTCTAATGAATCAGATCGGAGTGCTACTGCTTCTGTATTTCAACAAAAGCATTAAGTAAAAATATTTATTACTTATCCAAAACATGTGATGACAGACTGGGGTTGATTTACTAACCCTATAAACACGCCACAAACAAGTATACACCTCTGTAGTGTGTTCCCTCCCAGCATGATCTATTGGTGGAATCTAGGCACCTTTGTTGTGTGTACACAGCCAGCAGGTGTGTTGTGCAAAGCCCTGCATGAATTGCAAGGTGATGTTGTGTAAATTAGCTCTACATTGTGTTGCTTGCGTTGATGAATGCAGGAATGTAAATGCATGAGCTAACCATTTTTGTCTAAACTGTGAAGCAGCATTATATATGCATCATGTGATTGATTTTTCCATATATGGCATTAGTGGAAATATGCTTTTAGAGACTTTTTGGTTGATAAATACGTTTTGCTGTGTGAAAATCACATGCACCTAGTGCGTGCGTGTGTTTAGGTTAGTAAATCACCCATAATTGTGTCGCTGACACTGACCTGAGTGTTGTACAGTTCCATAACACCACATAGAGTTTAAAGGCATCTCCAAAGCATGTAGTTTAAAGGGTTAGTGTTTTCCAATGTCACCATCAAAGTCGCTTTAATAGGAGGACCCTCTCCTCACTGTACGGTATTTTTTTTTTGCATTAATAAACACCCCCCATGGCAGTTCCCAGCTCCTATTACCCTTTGTGTCAACCTCTTACCTATTAGCTTTGTAAATGGCCAGAATTTATTTTTTAAGATTTGCTTTCTATGGACTTCAATGGGGTTGAAACTCACACACATTTGTTTTATCCCTACTTTAGCAATAGTAGTTGCTTTAATCTATATAGCTTGTTCATAATTTTCTCTATGCATTTCACATGAAATAAAGCTGATGTTTTGGAAGCTTAGAGGACCAAATTATTATAGACCTATAGAGGCACATTGAAGGCACATACTCCAACCCAGGAGAATTGAGCCCATTGACAATGTTCAACAGGGAGTGGAGGGCCATTTGCTTTACATACAGCTATATAAAGTCCACAATAAGAGACTTTATTCACAATATTTACATCTAGTTCCTTACCATATATAATTCTTTGTAGTCAATGTAAATGTAATAATGACAATATATTTTTACCTCTAATCTCCTGAGGAAGCAGGTTTATTTTGCATAGAGCATAGAGAAAAATCCAAACCAGCTATACAGACTCAAGAAACTACTAATACTAAGCATATATTTATACATAGTAAGATTTTGAAAGAGGTCTCTGAGATAGTCACAACATTATTGCGGCCTATTTAAACTTACATTTTGTATATGAAATTTTAACATGCACCTGTGAGTTTTTTCAAAATGTATTATGTAAGACATAAAACAAAAAAATACTATTTTGTTTAAATATAATTAGACTCCCAAGTGCCTAAATAGATGCTTATAACAATAAAAAAGCTTAAGTTACCTTTTTATTATTCCTAAGGGTCTACAAATGAATTATTGGCAAATCACTGATTAAATCAATGTGCCCCTTAATGATTTTCATTTAAAGCCTATCTCCAGGTAAAAAAACAAAAAAAACTACCCTTGCAATGGGGTTACCCCCATGGATTTACTGCTCGTTTTTGTCTAGAGGACCTGTGTAAAACAGTTTTGCTTACCTTATCCCTGTTCCCACAGACTCCAAGTCCAGAGCCAATAGCCTCTTCCCCTCTCTCATACAGTGGTTGGAGGCCCACTAATGCCATCACATCGGATGCAGTGCCCATAGCTACATGCAAAAAGAAGACTGCCAACTACTGGTGGAGTGGGGATCTTACTTTTCTATCTATTTATATTATTTATTTATTTTCTTTTAACTAATGCTCGTACACTAACAGTTTAATATACACCCTGTTGGTTAGATATTGGTTAGATATGTGATGCAATAAATAACTAACTCCGATAAAAACTGTAAACGAATAGACAATCCCCTTTTTTTTTTTTTTCTTGCTTCTGGAAAGTAAAATACCTTTACCGAGGTTCCTTAGACTTTAACAATCAGTGGAACTACCCTCACACTGCAAAGGTATTTTTTTCCCTGGAGATAGGCTTTAAGGAAACATTCATCATTTTAATTTGCCCAAAATAGAAGAAGCTTGGGAAAAGGTAATGCAATTCACCTGTTTCTGGTTGTATTTAGATGAAGTTTGAGTAGATCAGGTTATTTTAAGTTTACCCTTATTTTCAGTTTCCTGAGTTCCCCCAATGAAATGGAGATGAGCAAGTGTTTGTAGTTTAAATCAGGAGTTTAGCCTAGAGATACAGTGCATTTTGCCCATAGATACTGTGTGCAAGTAGTGAGCATTGTCATCATAGGACAGGAAGTGTGTTACTGGCAGGATCACCAGATGAAAATAAAGAAAAAAAGCCTGTTAAAGGGAAACTAATTCAGTCACTGAATCTAAGGCCTGGCAAGCTGCAACATATGACATTTTTGTTTTGTGACACAGATACGTTTTAATGCTAGAAAAATGAAATGTCTAAGTTATCCCTTTCTTAAACATGACTTTCATTCTTCATAAGGAAGAGTGAAAAACAGCACAGTGCAAATGTTTATAAATATATTTGGAATAAGAAGAAGAATGAAAATATATTTGCTTTTTTAATATACTACTATAAGGGATAGTAGGACTTACAAAATACAACATATTTTGACTGGTGGCAGATGTTACTACACACTATTTCTTGAGCCAGTGAACAACATTATTAAACCAGTAAGTTTAACAGTGGGCTTTTATAGTTTAAAGCTAAACTGTACCTATAATGGAATAATTTTTTTAGAATGGACTGAAATACGTTTTGTACCCATAACAGATTAATTGACAGCGAATAGGGAAATCCACTTTAGGTACCTATACTCCACACTTAGCAAGCCCTTCCCAGTGTGGTGGTATAAATGTTTTTTTAACAGAGTGGGGACCACTCTTCCCACGCCATATAGATTCAAAAATAACATTGTCTTCTAAAGTATGATTATGACAATAGCACATAATGCTGTTTATGAGAAGAAAATGCAGTACGTAGTTAGTACATTAATGCCACAAAATTATCACTCTAAACTGTGCAAAAGCCATTTTGTGCTACCTAAGTGAAATACTAAAAATCGCTTCTTGAAGGCATTTTGTCAGAGGTGTTTTACTGAAATTGCATTGATTTCTTTTTAAGTTTATTATTATCATAATACTTTATTTCAATGTCTCATTTCATTTGGACACTCTAAAAATTAAAAATCAAAGACTGTCTTGTCATAAAATGTTCTTTCCACTCCAAAGCTGACAATTTTAATGATGCTATTGGAAGATTATAGCAATAGAGAAGTCTTACAGCAGTGAAAATCACACTTTTGAAGCATTTGGATACAGAAATGACATTAATATTTCTTTAGGCAGCATATGTAAAAGTTGTATAAAACTCACATCTAGCACACAAATTATAATGCACTTTTGAATACGCTCACTTTTACAATTGATGCATGAGTCAATAGTACTTTCCGAGACCTCAAGTGTAAAGCTGACGTTTTTATCTGAAAGCCACATTTCTCAGATGTCAGGTTTAGATATCATTTAACAGCAGTTATAATCTCTAAAATGAAAACATTATTGTTCATTTCTTGCTCTTTCTAATCAGATATGTGTTTTATAAATGCAGTTCTCCATCAGGTCCCCTTCTAGTGATTGACAGCAGCAGAGGGCTGGTGCAATAGCCAGCTTGCTATTGGATATTGCAAATTGAAATAGCCAATAGGAATCTAGCTATGCATTCCTATGCTGATTTTTTTATTTTTTATTCTGACGGCAGCAGAACCGCCGGGTTCTCAGTGTAATGACTGATCAGCGCCCCTGATTACTCAGCCGATCCAGATGTTGGATCGGCTGAGTCGAACTCCTTCTGCATTTCGGGTTGGCCAAACATGCTGAGCATGTTTGGCCGACCAGAAGCCAGCCGCAGCATGCCGATGTAAGGCTGATTTTAGTCGATGTACGGCTGAAATCAGCCGTACAAGCCTGAAGTGAATAGCCGAAAAGCGTTTGGCTCACTTCACTTCAGGTCGGTTATTCACTCAGCTGCCTATAGCAGCTTTGTGAATAGACCCCTATGTCTTGGCAGCATCCCTTCTTCTGTGAAACTGTCAGTGTAAGTGGCTACAGATACTGCTTAATGTTATCTTATTTATTTTTAGCTTGCTGCACTACTAGGCTTTACATAGTGAAATATTCCCTTTAATTTCTGCTAAACCTTTCACTGTGCAGTTGTAGATTTTATTTCTTTCTCCAAGTGCAACTGTACTACATGATGGATTTGGTCATCTTTAAATCATAAACAGGTTTTATAGCTTTCAAAAGAATAAAATTATAACCTGACAAAATATTTCTCCAATAAGATACAAAAGTCATTAAAAATCATGTTTTTAATGCATAGTTGTACATTTAAAAAAAATCCATACATCATCATGCCATAAATCACCCGATCCAAGTAGCCTTAGTGTCTTGACCCCACTCAAGCTCCTTGGTGATTGCATCTCTAAATCTCATGCAAATGATTTCATTAAAAACAGAATTTCCACTATCTGCTGGGGAGATAAGTCCATGAATATCATTAAAGACAATTCTAAGATCCACGCACAGTCTTCAAGATAACAAGAGGATAAAAGGTATATACTCTGCTGGGAAGAGAACAGTGACAAGTGAGAACAGAAAGAGAAGAGATGCAACCTCGATCATTGCACTTCCAAGGTGTACTTGCTGTTGTTTCAGATCCAGAACTTGGAAAGTAGAGACAGGTACAATACCACAGAGTACTTTCCAAAGTAGAAACAGTGATACTACTGAAAGATATTAGAAAACATGTTTGATAAAGTGAGTGAGTGGGAGAAGGCAATGTTTCTCTAGAGTGTTTCTATTACCTGAATAATATTAAATGATATTACAATGATGTTACAAAACCACTAGTTTAATACTTAAACACATGACTTAAACACATGAACTAAGCTGTTCTATTGCACTTACCACTATATTGACTCCCAATGACATCTTGTAAAACTGCTAAAAGAAAGCCGTGGGGAGCAACTATAACAGACAGCAATTTTGCAAAAGGATGAAACAAACCAAGCCAGAATTCCACACTTACTCAAAAATGGTTTTAGGTCAAACTACATTCTTATCTCATCGATCATCAACAACAATCAGGTTGCAAAAAAAAAAACAATTTCCAACCCAATAAGATTCCTTCTTGTTACATAAGGTTAGGAGCACGTACATTAGGTTTGTTAACTCTAGAGGAGATTTTCTAAGCATGGTGGAGGAGGACAAAAAAGGTGTGACTTTTTCTCCATTTTTATAAAGATTTTAGTTGTTTTTTTGTGCACTTATTTCTATTTATGGGTGTTCCCATGTGTGTTATTACATGTTTATAAGTGCATTTGCATACATTCACATATACAGTAGGTTAATGCCGTTATATATAACGACATGCAGTTTCACCAAAAGAGCTGGATCATGCACGTGCATTCATATTACTAACCATAACCTGTGCACTATAATGTAACATTACATTGATTTCAGAGAACTCCACTATATCACATGTATATTGCAAAATACCAATCCTTGGATGTAGCGGCTGTATTCGTTTTCTTTTTTCAAAATGTTTCCCCCCATTTTTGCCTGGAAACCTGCCCGTAACTTATTTGCTGTATGTTGACGAAAAAGTGGGTAGGAGCACATTGCCATATTCCAAAAGCAGCTCTTTTTTATTGATCAAAAACCCCCCCCACAATTACATTGGAGATGAACAGACACTTCTAACATGTTTCACTCACACAGACACGTAGTCATAGAATAGCTTCTTAATACTCTACTACAGAATTTATCATCCTCAAAGCTCTGCTGATGTCCACGATCTAATCATATGCAACCAAAAAATCCTGTTTTTTACATTTTCTTCACACGTGATTGGGTATTCATTGCAAAGTGACTTTCACCACATTTACTAAGGTATGGGAACAGCCTATTTATCTTTAGTTAATCAACCCCACAGTCTCTTAATGCAAGAAATAGGAACAACAAAATGCATACACTGGTTTAAGAATTCCAGTAATGGATACAATTCTATTATCTAAAAGCATTTGCAGGGCAAACAAATAAGAAATATGAAATGTTCTAATTACAAAGAAATCAGGATACTAAATCCTTATTAAAAAATGACCTTTTATAAAACTATTAAATAGCACACTCTACTTGTAAAGAATAATGCCACATGGCCAGTATAGTTTTTTTTTTTATTAACTAATGCTTTATTTCATATAAAAATATGTGACATCCCACTCATGATTTAAACCTTGTGGGATTCTGAAACAAAAGAAATATATGATTGATTCCTTGAAAGAGGATTAGAACATTTCATATATCATATTTGTTTGCACCTACATGCCGGCCGTTTTTTTACTACGGCCGGCCCGGAGGTGGTTAAATTGTATATGAGATAATAGTATTCAATCTGTTACTGGAATGTTTAAACCAGTGTGTAAGTTTTGCGGTTCCTATCGCTTGCATTAAGAGACTATGGGGTTTGATTTACTAAAAGCAAAAAGGCTATTGACATTGCAAGGGAATTTGCACTTTGCATTGACATTTTCAATTAATTTTGTAAATGAGGTAAAACTCTGCTGACATCCATCATCCAAACATGTGCAAGCAAAAATATTGTTTTTTTTTTAGTTTCCTTGCATGTGATTGGCTATTTTTGCAAATCAAAATGTCCCCACATTCACTAGGCTGAGGTAAAATTGCCTTGCAAAGTGGACATCCTATTTGCCATTAGTACATCAACTTCAAAATCTCCTTATTGACGACAGCTGAATTAATGCAACCCCCTGTGGAGGAAGTGGAGTTCAGGGATAGTAAATTGTGTAGTGGGGAATGAAGGAGGTTTTCTATGACCAAGCAACTGTGTGCATGAAATCTGTTAGAAGTCTCTGTGCAATCAATATTAGAGATCAATAAAGAAGCCACTTTTGGAATATGTCAGTGTGCCAAGGTCAGCTTTTTCTGCAACCATATTACCAGTGACAAGCATGGACCGTCCAAGAGAAACACTAAAGTTTATTGATATTGCACATTTCCTGTCCTAGAGTGACAAAGTTCACTTACTGTACTGTATATACCTATATTACACAACAGGGTTGTCACCCAAGGCTGCTCATCTTAGCTGTTAACATTGCCTGTAATATCAGCTCAGTAATAAAGTCCACGTCCAGTGCACAGAACAGCTAGCAGTCTTCTCCTTGACACACTTCAATTAAATGGAAGGCTGCTGCAAAAAGTCAGGGAACCTTAATAGTACAAAGAGACAAGAACACAGAGCGCCCGATCCATGTGAAGAAATGTTTTCATAATAGTAATGAATTAAAAGTAATGTACTCAAAAGAGTGCTTTAAAAAAGGCAGAAACATCCATAAGTTCCGTTTCAGTAGGGACACACAGTCCCATACAAATTATGCACAACTGCCACTCCCACGGCAGACTGGCTTGCCACCTCACAGTTGGCTTCCTGTACCAGCGGTTTATGCATTTCAGGGGCATGCCCCCATCATGATGGTTCTGATGAAGAAAACGAATGCAACCACCACATGCAAGAACTGGTAAACTGCAATACATGACATATAGGTGTAATTTTAAAAGCACCTTAATCTGTCTTGGAGTCAGTCTTCTGCAATCCCCTGTACAACAAGTACAGGGGAGAGACAGAAGCAGCACAAGCGACATACTTACAGGAGAAGAGAGCAAAGTGACAAAAAAATTAGGTCCTCAATCTGCATCTTCACCTTGACTGTCCAGTCACATGCTAAGGGCAGGGACAAGACCTGGTTGTATTACTTAAATGCAGTAGAGCAAAGTCAGGTCTCCAGGCTGTCTGTGCTGTCTGGCAGTGCCATGTAAATCTCTGGACAAAAATTGGCAGGTAAGACAACTCCCTTATATGTATTTCATTTTGCATTTAGCTTTAAAGAATGCAAGGGGTTGCTATTGCTGACTTCTTCTTAAAATAAATGTTCCAAATTATATCCCCATACAGATTTAAAAGTAATTAACAGTTACTCAGTCATAAGATTGTTGGTTGTTTTTGCTTTATTTTTCTACAACTATAGGAATCACCTTATTAACTAATGTTGAAATAATCAGTCACACACACTATAATTTGCCACTCAAGATTATTTTTTTAATCTGTGAAATAAAAAAACAACAAATCAACAGCATAGTCACTCCTAAAACAAATTACAGACATACCTAATTGCTTCATAATAACTCAACAAAGCCTCAACAGAGCTCTGATCTTTAGATAACATTTTCATTGTTTTAGTATGGGAAAAGGTCACACTTTAAAGCTCTTCATATTACCCTTCATTTTATAACACTATGAAGCAGCAACTATTAAGGATGTAATATCTAAAGGCTATTTATCTCTGGCTTTATTGTTAAAGTAATAAGTAGCCACTGAGATAAGCTCAACTTTTAACATAAAACAGATTCATTATTATTGTGATCTCCAAACTAGTTTGAGTCATATTGTTAAATAATTAAGTCTCCTCATTATATTTATTTGTTCCTTTTTCTGCAATCGTTTCTTCTTCCATGTAGCTCTTTTAATTTTGTTAAGGTTAAACTTGTTTTTAATCAAGTAAGCATATTTAACATTTGTAATAAATTAATGAAAAAGGACATTTTGCTAAAATATTAACTAATATTTTCTTTCTAGACATTTCTAAAGCCCAATTGAACTTATTTTGGTATGAATGCATGAAGGGTGCAAACAATGAGCGTGCAAAGTCTTGCAGTTCATTTTATTTGTAAAGCAGTTCCAGTGCCCCTAAATCAGCTCAATTTCTCACCAGAACTCAGAAGCTAAGGACCACTGCACTCTGTGTAAGAACAGTGGTCCAATGCCCCCCACCCAACCCCCCAGTAATAAGTCAGATCCACAGTTACAGTATGCAAATTACAATGCTCACCCTCCCTGACTGACACTCAGTGGGCACCAAATAAACAGTGAATTTTTTTGGCAAAAATAGTTAGCATCCATTTTCTTACAGAAGATTCATGCTGACCATGTATGGAATATTTTGTATTTTTCTTTTACTTGAACTTCACATTTACCATTTAGTAAATAGAGTAAATAGTATTTTGGTGTAAGCGGAGCTTACAGTATTTTGTCCCTGTGTGCCTTCTTGTACTGCCTTACATACGGTTGAAGTCTTTATTTGTAAGTTTCAAATAAGCTCTTGGGAATTCCCCAATCTTTCCTCTAATTTTTCAAGCTGGAATGAAAGGCACTATATTTACTTAAAGATGATGAATGTATCATCATTTCACCTGCTGACAAATGTGATTTTTGATAAAGGTGAGTAACTCATAAGAATTGCATTTTTTTACATTGGATTAATATCTCCTGCCTTATATAAAAAAGTAAATTTATCTGGTAACCAAAACTCATAATTCAGGCATTATTAATAACTAGTTGAATTTTTTTTATTATAACTGACGAAATGCTAAGCCACTGTCTCCCTAAGATACATAAGTATATTCAGAACCTCTGGGATATTTGCTGGTGGTTTGTTCTGAATCTACTTTGCAATCACTCATTGTTTTTCCTGATTCAGTTCTGTAATCAAAAGTAGTCACCATATGATCGCAGTTTATGCCCTAAGACTAGCTAATATCCATCAGGGAGCTGTTTATGTAGCATGGAAATATACAGTCTATACACATATGTGGAGGGTCATCTTCTTGGATCTTCTCAATTTTCTTCTGAAATTTCTATACATTGTTCAAATTTAATGAATGTGTCACTACTCTTTGCCAACTCCTACATGACAAATTATGAAAAGGGGTTTATAGGGGCAAATTATTTCATGACTTATTACTGTGTTGTCACTACTTCATGGTCCCTACTGGCCACTACTTCTAGTCAGGAAGCCAGGAGTGTGTTCTTAAACAACATACAGTATATTACTGCTTTTGCAGTGGATGCAGAAGACCTGGTCATGCTGTTTGGCAGGGGTGCACAATTGGCTGCACAGTATTACATGTTTAAGTATACAGTATTATTTGATTGAAATGTTATAGGTTACTTTATTAGTATTAGGCTCATCTAATAAGCTTGGGTGACATATATAAAGCACAGCCTCATTTTGCCCTAGAAATGCACTTGCCAAAACCAATTCCCAATGAATAGGATAAAAATAAAATTGTAATCTCAAATTCAAGCTAAAATATATGGCAATTTTATTTCTCAGTACATCAGTAACATGGATTTCTTACTACACATCACTCTAAGGAGTTGATTTACTAAAGACAAATAAGCTGTTTACTTTGCAAGGGGATTTTCACGATATCAGGGAATTTTACCTTAGCTAGGTTAATGTAGTAAAATGTCACATGCGGGTCTATTCACTAAGCTATTCACTATTCACGAGGGCAGCCGAGTGAACAACCGACCCCAAGTGAAGTGAGCCGAACACTGTTCGGCTATTCACTTCAGGCTGGTACGGCTGATTTCAGCCGTACATTGGCTGAAATTAGCAGTACATCGGCTTGCTTCACATGGCTTGCTGAGCATGTTCGGCCGACCCAAAGTGCAGAAGGAGTTCGACCCAGCCGATCCAACATCTGGATCGGCTGAGCCGAAACTCCAGCAGGCTACTCACTGCTGTTCGGCCTATTCTTATAGATGTCGAACAGCAGTGAGTGAATAGCCGAATGCCGCTGAGCGGCATTCGGTTCGGCTGTTCTGCTCGGTCCCTCAGAGAGACCGAGCAGAACAGAAAAATAGTTAAAAAAAGTAAATAGAAAACGATTGTGCGGAGCAAGCAGTGACAGCTAGCTCCACCCAATAGTTTCCTATTGTCTGGCGGCTCCGCTGCCGTCAAAAAAAACAAGAAAAAAAAACTCTCCTGGGTGCTCTGGGAGCCTCCCGCTCCCGGCTGCCCAGGAGAGAAACACTGCCGTTTCTTTTTTTTTCTTTATTCTGACACGGAGCAATGTCAGAACCGAAAAAAAAATTCCCATTGAAATGCATTGCTACATTACTATTGGCTATTTCAATTTGCAATAGTCAATAGTAAACTAGCATTGTACCCGCCCTCTGCTGATGGACCTGATGGAGAACTGCAGCAGAGGGCGGGTAGAATGCTAGTTTACTATTGGCTATTGCAAATTGAAATAGCCAATAGTAATGTAGCAATGCATTTCAATGGTAATTTTTTTTTCTGTTCTGACATTGCTCCGTGTCAGAATAAAGAAAAAAAAGACACAGCAGTGTTTCTCTCCTTGGCTGTATGGGCCAGGAGCAGGAGACTCCCAGGGTGCCAGGGTGAGTTAGCTGTTTGGAGATCAGTGTCCCTGGTTAGCAGGTAACCAGGGACGCTGATCTCTCTGCAAGTGGCCGGAGCTTGCTCGGCTAGCTTCGGCTTTCAGCACAGCTCAGCCGAGTCGATGCATATGCGTTCAGCTCAACTGAGCCACTCGGCCACGTTCGGGAGCTGTATGGGCTATAGTGAACAGCCCATACAGCACCCCTTCGGTTCTACTGAACCAAAGGGGTCCTGGGGCCAAAGCTAGCCAAAGGATCGGCCGAAGCTACGGCTAGATCCTCCGGCAGCTTCATGAATAGACCCCATGGTTTTTTATTTTCCTTACTCGCGTTTGGGTATTCTTTGCAAT
This sequence comes from Nanorana parkeri, assembly GCF_000935625.1. Lineage (NCBI taxonomy): Eukaryota > Metazoa > Chordata > Amphibia > Anura > Dicroglossidae > Nanorana > Nanorana parkeri. Next base: position 266,293 of record NW_017306768.1, on the reverse strand, counting down.
GTATTTTTGCTTGCACATTTTGGGTGATGGAAGTCAGCAGCACATCATCTCATTTACTAAGCTAAGAAAAATTTCCCTTTCAAAGTGAATATACTATTGGCTTTTAATAAATCAACCCCAGTACATTATCTGCTGCTATGGCTGATCTTTTCCTGTAATGTATATCTTGGAATATGTTTATGTTTTTATGTAATTAAGGCCTGGATCTAATTTAATGCCAAATAACCACTATGACAAAATTCAGTATAAATATATATATAGGTCATGACACAAAAATATTCATGATTGATTCAACTTTTAGGTTGAGTTTTGCTATAGATATATTGTGTGAGTGAAATACAGAACTGCACTTCAAAGGGAGGTATAACTGTAATGGAAGGAGTCACTTCTGCAAACCTTATTCCCTCTGAAATGGTTTGTCAGTTGAGAAGGGGCATTGGAAGCCAACCCATCCATGACAACCTCCACTGTGTGAGACCAAATAAATAATCAGGGTTTCCTGACTTGTGTGATTGAAATTAAGCCCTGGAACACTGGGCTTACTTGTATGATGCATATCCTACTAGATGCATATTATATGGAATGGGTAAAAAGTATACAAACAGATTGGTGAATAAAAAGCATTTCATGATGCTGCAGCGCACTGCTACATTTTGTGCTGTTGACATGTATTCAGATGACTAAAGAGATCATTTATCTCCATCTTGACTGTAGTGTTCAGTTTTCAGCAGACACATCCAAATGCTACATGTTTCCAGTGGGGTGCATTTCTATTAAGTGAAATACTGTAATGTGTACTATATTCACAGTCAATAGTGACAAATAATTTTTTTACAATGACCTGCACTGAACATGTATCATCCACATACAATGAAAGCAGCAAACTGGTGCATCAGAAAGCACACACTGGCTGCAAATCTTTTTGCATGCTGACAGATAGGAGAAGTAAACGATAAGAAAGAGAAGCCACTATAGTTTTATAACTGAATTCAGTTGCAGTTTCATTTTTAGTTAAAGCTAAAAATAATGAAAGGAGTACCAGTTGAGTGTTAATGCATTTTTACATTAGAAGGGATTGCTTGTGCTTCAGTGAGAAACACAAGGATCATATATTTTCGTTCCGATAAACAAAAGCATAATTCACAAAATCTAATACAGTTAGTGTCACAAGATTGATGGAGACAAGACTTCTATAACAAAGTAATATCCTGTGCAAACCACACTATCAAAACAAAATAAGGTCTCTAATGCCATGGTTGTCTTAACTAGCATATCCACCTGCTCAACATCTTAACTGGTATCACCTAGAGAAATATTTCCTTATACTATCAAGAAGTCCAGTCACAGTTTATAACATGACTGATTACTGAATCACAGGATTTCTGTTCTTTCTGAAGAATCACATCTTAGTTTTTTTAACAGTAGCAAACCGTATCGAAATTAAACGTAGAAATACTCATTAATTTTTGTGTGAGATCAGCATCTACCTGACTATAATGTAAATAGTTCTATGCTGTAGAAGAAGTACTGCAGATTGTGGAATGCATATTTTTGTTTCCTGGGGGTTATGGGTAGAATTTAGCATTTGTGGAAGATTACTCAGCAGTTTAGATTCAAACCATTTGGCTCTAAAATATCTTGTGTGTTTAAAAACACCTATTATTTACAAATTGTTACCTTATGCGGTTATGTCAAATCTTCATAAGACATATGTATATAGTTTTATTTTTAAGATTAAACATATTCTATGTTGGGTGACTGAATAGAGTAGGGACATTATTGTGTTATACTGTCCTGAGGAATTGATTACATGGGGATTCTTTAATGTAATTAGGCGTTGCCTGTTAATGGTAAATGGTCAAGAGAGATCAAGGAACACTTTGGAGCCGAGACCCTTGATTCACACAATAGGTTGCATACACTCTTTTGTCTCTGGCCAATATCATCAAAGGTTTCCTTGTCGCTAGTAAAACAACCAGATTGTCCCCCTGGTTTAGATGAAATAATGGCCTGAGGTTAGCCTAAGGACACCTGCCCATCTAGAATTTCCTGCTCATCTTAATAGATTTGCATAGAGGGGGGTTGGAGGTTCTGGCAGGGGGGATTTGGTAACGTCTAATCACAATACAGGAATTCCAATCTGAATAGATTGGCCATTGGGAGGCCACCAATCAAAGTCTCTCAATGCTTCTCTATGAGCATCAGAGATATATCCATCAAGGGGCAGGAAGGAAAGAAGTAGTCTTTTTAGACCACCAGGATGGGGCCCTCATGTGACGATTAATGGGTAAATATCCATGTACCCTTTCCCCACTTAACTGTATGTGTGTTTGTCAGTTAGATACCAATCTCTGTGTATTTTGCATGTTTAAATCTTTTCTTTGTATTTTGTAGTTAAATAGATTGTTGGTTTGCTGTATTTAAGTCTTGCTACTATATACCAATACATTTATGTTATTGTGTTGAGCTAAAAAATCTCATGATTGAATCCTCAGAACCCTATACTTGTAAGTTTGAACACTTATATAGCGGTTTATAACTTAAAATAGTAATGCAATTAACATAAGAGACAAACTGCTGGAGGTATATGATGCAGGCAAACTGGGGGAGGTATATGATGCAGGCAGTTAGGGGTAGCGGCAAACACCTGCATCAACCTCCCAAACACTCCTGTCACTGCAGAATGCTGGGCCATTCTGACAAGTAAAGCTCCACAACTTCCAGCCACTATTGAAGCTTGCCACTGAGCCCTGCCCACACTCATTTCTACTGCCCTATCATTATGATAAGAAGACTCAATGGCAAAAAAGAATGCACATGAAGTTGCAGGAAAACTTTGACACTCAGTTAGATTGAGATTCAGCTGTGATAAATTGCAGATTGCTAGAAAGAGAAATACAAATCCCCCCAAAAATGTGTAAAAAGTCTAGGTCTTTTTAAAAAAAACAGAGTTGGTGAGTGTAGGCAAAGAGAAGGCAAATCTATTAAATACCCTCTTCAGCAATGTGTACACAAAGGAATATAATGGAACAAAATGAGGTTTGTATTGATTGCATTAACACAATCTCAAATAACCTACAATGGCTCAAAATGCACACGGTCCAGAAACAGACAAAATAAAAATGGAAAATGAATTGAACTCTAGAGTTTATAAGCCACTGTTTCTAATTTTTATAAACTCCTTAACCACCTTCCGTCCATGGCCGTTTGTGAATGGCGGGACGGGAGTCTGCTAGGAGCGGGAGGGCGTCTTAAGACGTCCTGCCCCTCTCGTGTGCGGCACTCAGCGCGCACACGAGAGGGAAAACAGTGAGCATGTAAACAGCCACCAATGGCTGTTTACATACAAGTTATCAGGCGTCTCTAGAGACGCCCGATCGCTTGCAGGAGCTGCGGGTGTGCGGCCTCCCCCCCGTACCAATGTCCCGCCGTCTCCTCGTCGCCACTGCCGGTCCGTGATCCAATGTGGCTGGTGCGCCTGGGACAGGCACGGCGACGCTCTAACAGCAGATCAAAGGGAGATCATTACTCGATCTCCCTTTGATCTCTCTTCCTGTCCCCGAATGCAGGAAGTGATGTATGTTACATCACTATCTGCATTCAGTGTCACTCTCCGGTGCAGAACACCGGAGAGAAGCTGATGAAGCAGATCTCTGCTTCATCAGCTTCTGTGGGGGTTCCTAGGTGACATCAGAGGTCTTGGAGACCCCTGATGTCTCCATAAAGAAGACCTGTTTGGTGAACTGGCTATTACATAGGGGATTTCTTAGTCCCCTATGTTATAGCAATAAAGTTGTCTAAAAAAAGTTTTAAAAAAATGACAGCATTAAAAAAAATAAAGAAGCTAAAAAAAATATTCACAAATAATAATTAAAAAAAATAACACAAAAAATGCTTTTGAAAAAGTCCATGAGGGACGAAACGTCAAGGAAATTCTTCTCCTACACATCGGATGACCTTTTAGGCTGAGTGCCCTTCACACTCAATTGCTTTTAAATATCCACAATCCTGTAAGTGTGAACATTTTTTTGCGTTTAAATAAACCCATTGAAATAATACGCTTAGGATTCTCCTTTTCTTCTTTTTTCTTCCTTTGTTTCCCATTCATTACAATATTTGTTCGGTCCCGTGTCCAACTACACTGGGTGGGTTGGCTCAGCCGCTATAGCGGTGAAGGACGGGTTAATCGGAGGAGAAGCCTTTAAAAAGTTGTTGCAGCGACTCCGTGACGGAGTGAAGAAAAAAATGAGCCTTTAACTTTATATTTATATATACTTTTCTGCTGACTGCTTTTTCCGAAACTTTTTTATTTATAATTTTTATAAAGACAGAGAAGCAGATTGGAGATAAGACTTTAACCTGTTTGTTCTTCAGTGCTCTGGTATATGAAGTGAAGAATTGAATGCCTATAAGGTTTATTATTATATATAAAAAAAACTGCTCAGATAGGAAGTATTTACTGTGATAATCTGAGTGGCTCCGTTCCACTATTATCGATCCGGTATTGGTCATTTACCAGCTCACTGAGTGGATACATTTGTTATTATACTAAAAAATTGGGGTGAAAATAAATGTTTCATAACATTTTATAGGGAAACATGTTTTTTTTCAAAATTTAGGGTACTTTTTTTGTTATATAGTAAAAAATAAAAACCCCAGTGGTGATTAAATACAACCAAAAGAAAGCTCTATCTGTCCCCAAAAAATGGTATGAAATTCCTATCAGTACAGCATTGCATGACGGAATAAACGTCAGTCAAAGTACCGCAGCGCTGAATACTGAAAAATGTCCTGGCCAGGAAGGGGGTGAAACACCCCGGTCTTCAAGTGGTTAATGATTGTCTTAGTACCAATGGATTGGCAAAAAGCCAATGTAGTGCTTATAACAAGTGTTCAAAGTCTTCACGCAGTAGCTACAGGCCCATATGTTTACTTCTATACCAGGGAACATACTTGAGGGTTTGATAAAGGACCACACACAAGAGTATCTACTAGAAAACAATATTAAATGTGATAGCCTGCATGGATTAACAAAAGAATAAAGCTGTAAAACAAATCTGCTTTCTTTTTATGAGGGAGCAAAACCTTAGATAACGGAGTTGGTGTGGATATAGTAATCTTGATCGTGGAATTGAGAACTTTAATCCGAACCCCATTGAAAATGTAAATTGGGGGTTATTTTGAAAGTTAATTCTGGCCATTTTCAAGGCTAATAGGCAAGAAATTGTCAAATAATCCAAAACAATTGTCAAGAGTATAGGGAGCTGGGCACTGCCCCATTGGAGACTTGTACCAATACAAAAATACATTTTGAGCACACAATTCAATGAGAAGAAAGTATTGCTTTTTTTGAGGGTGACATGGGAAAAACACCATTCCTTTCTGAAAAAATGCTTGGGAGATGCCTTTAAGCTTTGTGTGGTGTTACAGAACAGTATAAGTCTCACCTACAGCATCAGCGACACTGTATTCTGGCATCACATATGTAGCATGTATAATTAATTTTCTACATTTTACATTTATCTTGGCTTAAATACAGCAGTATCACCCCAATCTGATTAATTTCAATTAAAGACCACACACAAGAGTATCCAAAAAAAAGTATTTTAGGTAGTTATGGCTGTGAGATGTAATGGGCATGAACTAGGCAGTGAATGTATCAGCCACAACAGATCTAAAAACACTGGGGAAGTTTACACTACCAAGAAAAAAGTTTCATAGTATGGTCTGAGATCTTATTTTTTTGCAGTACCACACTGTATTGTATTAAAATATTTATATGCTTAAATGTAAAAAAGAGCCCACAAAATCACTTTAAAACCACACCCCCACATTTCAGAGGTGAAAAATTTGACATACAGAACGAAGAATTAGAATGCCATACTTCAGACAAAAAATTATGGATAACACAATAGTTGAAGTATATGCAAGCAGCTTGATTTGGCTGCAATCTAATTTGGAGAGACGAGGCAGTTTTTAATACGAAATAAAAAGTAGACATTAATATTTAAGAGACAACAGCCAAACATATTCTACAAACTCTGCAGACAGGATTTAAACATTTGATTTAGGCTGTATTTGTATTTTCAAAATTACACACACACATGTGGTTTTTCAGTCCAAAAATGCACTTTAAAGTGTATATACAGTATGTCACAGATCAACAGCAAAGCTGATCAGTTACTTTTAGTTCTACAGACATGTTTTTTTTCTTCCTTGCTGTTGCACAAGACTGGGTGTTATCGGGGTCCCTAGTCCCATCTGCTAATTGATATCGTAGCTTCTCAGCCAGCTTATGCCCAGCCTATAAATCAACCTCACTATTTATATGCTCTCAGATTCACACCTGTTGCCTTAACAATAGATGCAGTTCCTTGCCCCAGGCCCTGAGTTTGTCAGTACAAAAAGGAGAGGATTAACCCGTTAAGAGGTAGCGGGTTAGTAGCGGTCAACTTAAGGATCCGGACCAGTCAACTGATTGTAAAAAATATATAATTTTATTGAAAAGACACATACAATTGCACATTGGATTCACTGATTACCATTAAACTGCATGTTTTCTACAATGTTTTTAATGGTAATCAGTGAATCCAATGTGCAATTGTATGTGTCTTTTCAATAAAATTATATATTTTTTACAATCAGTTGACTGGTCCGGATCCTTAAGTTGACCGCTACTAACCCGCTACTTCTCAACGGGTTAATCCTCTCCTTTTTGTACTAGTTCATTTTGGTCACGGATCGGACGTAACAAGCAATTGTGTAAACCTAATTAGGCCAATTATAATCAATCGGATCTCCAGGAAGGAACACAACCCTTTTCTACCTGAGTTCGTCAGTCCCCGAGGTTTTGTTTTCCCAATTTACAGTTTCTTTGGTTATCATCTTCGGCCTTGTATGTGACTCTGCTTGTGAACTGCTCACCCCGACTTTTTTTCTTGTTTCAAATATTGCTTGTCATTTTTCTTACCCTGGTCAGCTGCCACCTGCATGGTTATGTTTGAGGACTGCAGCCTGGCAGCCATTAGGCAGTGAAGTCTGTCCCTCCTTGTGGGGCGTGCTGGTGCATGGCCCTTGTAAGCATTCACAACCTCATCTTCAACCTCATTCACAACCCTGTTTGCCTGTGACAGTTTGCTCAGGCCATGGACCCTGCTGATATACCACAACAGAGACCAGACCCTTACAGTTTAACAGGCCCTACAAATACATTATCCACCATGTTTGAGATCCCTGTGCATGCTCAGTTTATCCACACTGGTGGTATCCTGTGTGCTGGGAGTAGTAGTCTTCCTGCTGGTTCTAAAAACTCCATGTTCCATGGGAAAACGGCCCAAAGTGACAAATCTTCAAATCATCCTTCTAGATTTGAAGATTTAAATCCTAAGAACATCCATTTGTTTCTGCAAGCTTCAAACTGCTGCATGAAACCTTTCATCCTGCAGTAGCCATTAGCAACCTGGTCACATCATATTGTATTTTACATTCTTAAAGGTATTTGTTTGAGTGGATAGAATGCAATTCTGGATTAAAACAGCTATCTGTAAGCCTGTTGAATTTCTAGCCTGCACAAAGAATCATTTGCAAATTTCTACTTCCTATTCTGAGACCTCACCCCAGGCCATTACACCTATTGCCAAACTTGATTCTAAAGTGAGTTTACAGTCCCAGTCTCCCATGCCAACAGCTCATGTCCCCAATTCTCACCTATCCCTATTGATGTTCAGCCCAGACATTCTGTTTACTTTTCCAAGTATCAGGCAAAGGGAATGGGTGCTGAAGACTGGACTGATTATTTTAAGGCTGGGGCAGAAGATGACAGTTCTAACTGTTCCAGTAGCAGGTTCCCACATCCTTGGAAATCTTATATCTCTAAGTATGTTCTTTTCTATGAATCAGGAAGAAGGAATGAACCTTAAAGATTTAAATGATTGCTCAGAGAATGAGGCAGAAAATGACAGATTTTTACATCCCAGTACCAGGTATCCAAGCCATTGGACACATTCTTCACTTGTGGATTCTAATTCTGAAGTAGCACTTGTCACCTATGAATTTAAACCAATGTTTCCTGTATGTGTTACATTTTCTTATGAATCTGGGTTCACCATTTTTAGGTTCACCTTGCCTCTTAAACATGTGTGATGGCCTCATTTGAATGTGAAATGGCTTCTCATATTACAGAAGCAATCTTTATTGTTCATAATTAGGGGCGAACGACAGTGAGTCAGCTGCCGGAGCTTCGGCTCAGCCGAGCCAGATGTTGGATCGGCTGAGTCGAAGTCCTCCTGCACTTCGACTCACCCCAACATGCAGAGCATGTTCGGATGACCAAAGTACAGCTGAAGGCAGCCGATGTGCGGCTTATTTCAGCCGATGTACGGCTGAAATCAGCCATACAAGCCAGAAGTGAATAGCTGAACGTAGTTCGGCTCACTACACTTTGGCTGGGTTATTCACTCAGTTTCCTTCAGCAGTTTTGTGAATAACCCCCTTAGAGTTCTAAAAAGTAAATGAATGCAATAAAATAAATGTAAGCATTTAGAAAAAATATATTTCTGTTATTTTTTTGTCCATTCATCCCTATCACCCAAAAATATATATTTATTATTAAAACAGAATACCAAATAAAAGCCTCATATATCCTTAAAAAAGTAAAAACTATTCAGGTAAGCAAATTAGTCACAGATATATTATCAAGATATCCAAAGCATACTGATGCTGTTAAGTTTGGCTTGGGTATTTAGGCTTTAATGGCCCCTTGGCACAAAATATTAAAATGAATTTGTAATCTATACAATTCTTGTATCCATATAATTATCTCTTCATTTTTTTGATACAGGAAAATTAGGACTAGCAAATATCAAATTCATGACGTCCTTCTATTTATCTTTGTTGTGCTCTGTAATTTCCAGTGTACATATTTACACAATTCAGTCATGTTGTAGTTCAAATAACTGTTTAACTCACATTTCCCACCATGGGGATTTATCTTACAATCCGGTCATTATGCTATCGGGATAGCTTGGATGCATGTCTTCTTTACTAATACAGTAATGCTGCAGAGTAATGATTACTGATACCTGCAATAAATCTGGGAATTAATGGTCCAGGAAAAAAAATTGTTTTTAAAATACATATTTAATTAAATGAGCACAATCAATAACAAGTAGGGTAATGAGAATGATAATGGCAAATCACTGGACTAAGCAAACAATGTAACCATCAAATAGATTTAGCTGTAGATCATTTACTAAATGACCTGCTTTAAAATTGTCACGCATACTAGCAGCCTTTATCTTTATTTATTTGTTAACAATTCAGTATGACTGTACTATAACGGTACTAGGAAATATTTAGTCGTTTTAGGGAACAAAAAACGAACATATAGGTATTGTTACTTTTACAGTAACAAAACCCTAATATACATATTTTTTATCAAAACTACTAGAAAATATCAGATTTCCAGTAGCTTTGAGCTATTAGAGCAGGAGGATGTATCAATTACTATGCAGTGCAAAGGCTTACCTGACTGGATATAGTGCTAATTGATTGCTGAGGATGGAACCCACACTGCATAGCAAACAAAGAATGGGAGTCGCACACCACAATCCCACCACTGAATACTATTGAGCTGGCAGGCTGCTTTATCCCCTCCAGGCTCCTCTTTTTAATGCATTTTGCACAATACTGAGCTAAATTTTTAAACTGAATGGCATGTTAGCTCAATAAAATCCTTCAAAGAATAAGATCCTGGTGTACAGCCATAATCATTATTAGTTTTCTTTGTGGGATTTGTTTGTTTTGTGGGACACAAACCTGAAGTAATCTGTACTCATGGAAGATGGTGACTACTCCTACAAAAGGGCCTGGGGTGACACGTTTTACTTTGTTGAAGTGGTGTTTTGGGTTCTCTTGGCACCGAGTGTGGTTATTGGAAATGTTGCTGATCTAACATATCAAACCTAATGACAATCTGAATGATATGTGACTAGTTTTAGAGTAATCATATTCTACTGAATATTAAAGAATACAAGATCAATTTGTGCGAATAAAGTAATTTTCATCCAAAGGGGCCGATGATGGATGGCCTCCTAAAGTGATGCACTTCTCCGGCATAATATTTTATATATAAAGTGAGTAGGCAGGACAGAGATGCAGAGCACCAATTGATCTTCCCTTCTCACTGGAAAAAGGCTGGAGAAATGTTACATACAAGTTGCACAAATAACTTTTATTCTTCAGACTGTTCACTGTGTTTCTGTCTTGTCTCAATTTTCCAACAAAAGTATGACAAAGGAAAGACACAAATGAAGACAACTGTGTAATGTGTACATACCCTAAAACATACTTAATATCCTGAAACAGCAAGAGTAAATGTTTCTGTGTTCCCACATTTGTATAAGTGAACATGGAGATAGAACAGCATTTTAAAGGATCTCCAAAGCTGCAAAATCCTAAGCACATGATACACCATGAATTGATCACAATATAATAGGGATATCCTAATTAGATGATTTCCTAGTAAGTTTTCCTAGTAAGTTTGCCATTCCCAGCAAGCCATATATTTCTTATAAGGGATCAGATTATTCAGCATGGACTGTCTTTGAAACATTTGCCCTTCCAGTAGGTTCACTGAACATCAGAGGGGGCATCAAGGAACACCAGAAAGTGGAGGAGAGTGCTGTCTGCCAGGGGAGCAAGAAATAAGTAATTTACCTTATTCATAATTACCTAGCCAAAACGAGTAGTTAAACCTTGCAGAGTGTAGGAGGAGGATCCATCAAAAGCATAACTTTGTCCCAAGCTCGGAGTTCACCTTTAATATGTATAAACCTTTATACATATACATAAACTCCTCAAACTACTCTGCAGTGTTTAAGCATTTCACTGATTATGTACAATATACTGTAGATGTATGTTATTGCTACCCTCATTAAAGTCAATTTGAGGTTGTACTGTATTGTACCGTAGTGTACAATTTGAGGCAGGCTGTATTTCCCAAAGATTCAAAATATTGTACTATGCCAACAAATATTGAGTTGACTTTTGTGATGCCAAAAGGCAGGATGTTTTTTTTCACACACACAAAGGTCAATACAAAGGATTTTTATGATAATCTTGGTGTTTTAGAATTAGAATACATATTCCCTTTTGCTTTCTCTTTGTTACAATTCATGAACCAAGAGGGCTTTCTAAGCAGATTCAGTGCTCGGCTTTCACAGGTCATTGATTACAAGCTTTCTGCTTTAGCATTAACTATTTTGCAAGTATGTGAGTTTCAACTGCTGAACTAAACTGAGAAAATAACATCAGGACATAATTACAGCAATATTTTTGTGTTATCATTCTTCATTAGGAGCTGAACTGCTGGGTTATTCATGAACTTGTTTTGTTTACTGTTGGCTTTAGCAAAATGTTTGGGTGATATTGAGTAAGTAAGCTCCCCTGGATGCGACATTAACATCTACTATGCAGCTAGCTTGAAGGAATTCATTTTGGCATCTAATAGCCAATTTGCCATGTCTACATTTATCCAGCTTCAACCTTAAGCTCTATATAATGATGAAGGTAAAATTCAACTCAGTAGGCATTAAAAGTTTTTTCCAAGACAGTTTTTATGTGTACCTCAAAGCTCTCTGTAATTAAAAAGCATCTGAAGTTGCAATATTAGCTTACATGGAAGCTGTGTGGCCACTGTATATAAACCAGGCACAATTTTTGAAGTTTAAACTGAAAGTCAGGCTGTGAAAAGTAATTGTGTTTAATAGTGCAGTTACATTACCTTATCACAACACAATAAACAACAGCAAACATGGTAGAGGATGGGAGCCTCAGCAGACTGCCATCCCAGTGTTGTAAATTAGAGAATAATGTTAGTGGAGATATCATACTCTGGCCATGCCTACCATCTAAGCAGAATCAAGAGCACTGAAGCCCAAGCATAGAGTAGTCATTGTGGAAGTCTTGTATGCCCATCACAACGTTGACTGGCACTATGACAATTCACAACCAAGAAGAGAAAAATAGACTATAATGAATGGACCTAAAGTAACTGTAAGAAGCAACACATATACATATACTGTAAATACAGTGGTGATTGACAGGAAGAGATGGTGTTGCACAGGAACACCTCTGTATCTGGTATATGTGGTAAATGGAATGCATGGCTAAGACCATAGAGTAGAACAATAAGTACATAAAAACAATAAAATCACAGAGGCAAGCTATGAATTACTGTGGTTTTAGGCAGTAATATTGAAAGAGTAACATGGGTATGGGTCACCCAACCAACAATAGCAAATAGAAGAGGAAGAACAGCATGGGAAATGGGAACACAAGGGAAATCCCTGAAGAATATTATCTGAAAAACAACAGAGGTAGCAGTAAGCCTTATGGTGAGAGAGAAAGAATAAAATAAAGGAAAAAAGGGGGAAAGAAAGCAGCAATGCATGTAAAAAATATAGTATCAGAGTTCCGGGGGATGCCTTAACAATAAGAAGGTGAAGCTATTTGCTGAGAGTGAAGGATGTCCATATTGGATCCAAGGGGTCCATACTTTAAGAAACCGTTCATTTGAGTCAGTTAATTTTGTCTTCAGAACTGCCTTATTTCTTTGTGGCATAAATTCATAGCTATAGTAAGGTTATTCTATCAGTTAAGAGGGAAGGATGAAAAAGGTATCCACTATGTTTCACCTCCTAAAACAGGGTAAATAGTTTTTTCCAAACATGCACTATCATTTGCTTTACCACAAGGAGAATATACTGTAAGTGGCAAATTTAAGTTGAAGTTTAGTGAGGGAAGGAGAATGGAAGTGAAAGAGTGCAACCCAAGTGTTTTTTTGGGACATGGGTATGACATTTCAAAAGAGATTGAATGTTTTAGGTTACAATTTATTTCCCTCAGGGCAAATCCACTATATATGTATGTCTACAGTAGCATTAGATCCCCAAAAACAACTATCCTAAAGTCCAGGGTGAAGATGTGCTAACCTGGAGGGCACAATTTACCAGTGAGTAAGAACTTTGAAGGCTGATTCTAGGACAGTAATATTGATCATACTAGTGGCAATTGTGGACCAGATTTGCTGCCATTCCTCCCCAGAGATGTAAATACAGGCTGATGAAGTAGATAGTGGATTGAGATGTGTATAAACTATAGAAATCAGTTTAGGAGACAATGGGGTGTAGCGGAATATATACTCAAAGATAGTTAATGGGACTGCATTGGAGGAATAAAATCCAGTGTCTCGACTGCATATATCTAAATAAATTGGCTTTAAGTGCCTGAAGTTTGTCTTTGATGACTGACCAATTGCGGATGGATCCCTTAATGGGATGTCCAGCCGTGGAAAGCCTCTGGTGACTATAAAGCTGGGGGAAACAACGGATTTCTTCATAAAGGAAGCATTGGTATATATAAGGAAATTAATTAGCTAAATAGTACTGTTCCACACTTTGAGAATGTGGCCATTGAACAGGCTCAAGGAAGTAGGTTGTGACTAGGGTGGCCACCTTTTCTTCAAGCGAAACCCGAACGCTCTAGCGACACGCGGACATTTTTTTTGGGAGAATGAGTCGCAGCCTATTTATAAAAAGCTCCACCCATTCTTATGTAAATATCAGAGTTGAGACTATTTTCAGTGTGGGTGGGGGGGAGGCAGTAGCCCCTATCTTGATTTTGGTTGCCCCTGTCTACCTGACATCTTGTGTCCGGGTTTCTGCCGCCATGAAACCCAGACACAGCATTCAAAACCCGGACCGTCCGGGTGAATCCTGGACAGGTGGCAACCCTAGTTGTGACTGCGTTGAGAGCCAAGATCACACTTGGATGTTAATCAGGTAACAGCGTTCTGCTTTCAGGGTTACCCATATGGTTGCTTGTGAAAAATAAAAAAGGCTTCGTAATGTAGCTATCTGGGAAGCTTTACAGTATTTATAAAAGTATGGAAGGCCCAGACCTCATTGGTGTTGTTGAATTTACATTGTGTGTTTCTTATGGTTCTAGACAAAGGTTATGACGCGGTACTGAAAGGAGTTAGTGTGTTTAGGACATAGGATTGGGAGGGTGAAAAAAAGATAAAAAGGTTTATGTCAAATTGCCATTTTGATGGCATTAACTTTCCCTATCCAAGAAAGGCTATGTCATCACCAGGACGTTATTAAGTCTTTAGGTTTGCCATACAAATGAAAAGTTTGATAGGAGGGTGGTAACAGTCTCCTGCGGTAACAAGATCATAAATGAACTAGATATTTGTGAAAAAGACAATTGTAGAGTTCCGCTTTCGATAGGGAATTGCTGAGAGAAATGGTTAAGGTAGTGACATCTAGCAGATGAATTGTGATAAAGAGCCTCTAGCCAGGACAGAAACATTTTCTTGAATCCCCATTTAAGAAAAATTTAATGCGGCCAGTCCAAACAAATAGTGTTAAATGCTTTATCAATGTCCAAGGACAAAAGCAGTGCAGGAATTGTCCTCTGACACATAAGAAAGGTTAAGTGGATGATTTTGCAATTGTAGGCTAAAGCCTGTCTATGGGGCAAACCCCACTTGGTCTCTGTGAATAAGGGGATCCAAGAATACATTAAGCCTAGTGGCAAGAATCTCAGAAAACATATTTATATCTATGTTTAAAAGAGAGATCGGTCTATAGTTATGGGGGTCTAAAGTGTCTTTACCTGGTTTTGCAATCATAGCAGCATTAGCTAAGAGAGAAGAGGAGTGAAAGCCAGCATGTAGTTTTAATTGGTTATATAAGTTAATTAAGAAGGAGCTAAGATATCAGAATATTTTTGTAGTATAAAGCCGAGAAGCCATCAGGAGCTGATGTCTTGTTAGAGTTAAGACTGTTTATGGCCAAGAGGATAATGATACCAGCTTCCATTTTCTCCACCATATTAGTGGTATTAGTGGAAGAGAAACATTACGGAGTAAATAATTCTTTGCAAATTGATTGACTATTGTGGACTGGTGGGCCCAAATCGTGTCATCAGGCAAGCAGCGTCTTATTGGGGCTGTACTTTTTGGTTTGGCATTAATTAGACAAGCTAATGGGCCTCCCAGAGAGGTATAGGGGATGTCATTAAATTTCAATTCTCACCAAAGTAGTAAGTAAGGAAAGTTTGTATGATCTGTGCAGTATTTGAACAAGTGTGGAGAGGATCATTTGGAAACCAGACAAATTGTGCGGGGGAAGAAGACAGAGAGGGTTATTAATTAAGGAGTCAAACGATATAGCTGTAGCTTCGGCTAATCCTTCAGCTTACTTTGGCTGCTGGAGCCCTTCGTTTCGGATTCACAATAGCCCGTACAGCAGCCCACAGCAGCCGAACAGCTCAGCCAAGCCAAACGCATATGCTTTGACTTGGCTGAGCTGAAGTCACAGCCAAAGCAAGGTGAACAGTCTTCTGAAACAAACAAAACAAAAAGGAAAGTTAGGAGGGACCCTGAGTTAAAAATGAAAAAAGTGTGTGGGGTTCCCCCAAAGCCATGCCAGGCACTTTAGGTCTGGTAGGAATTTGAAGGACGAACTCCACTCCCAACAAATGTGAAAAAAGTGGTGTCCTACCTAAAATCCCCAACCAGATCCTGAATCTGAGCACATTTTTTTATTCTGCTCGCTACCTTTGGAGGTAGCGAGCAGAATAACCGAGCCGGATGCGACTCAGCGCCATTCAGCTATTCACTCACTTCCGTTCGGCCCCTATGAGAATAGGAGTGAAAGGCAGTGAGAGAACTGCTTGGCATGCGTCAAATGCGCTCTGCGCTTCGGTTTAGCCTAACATGCTGAGCATATGGGAGCCGATGCCAGCTGATGTATGGCTAAAAATACGCCATACAGGGCTTAAGTGAAAAGCCGAACAGTGTTTGGCTCACTTCATTTCGGCTCGGTATTCACTTGGCTCAGCTCAGAATAACCCCCAAAGAGTCACATTGTAGAAAGAGTGGGAAGTCGTCTGAACAGAGGGTTGACAGAATTTTCATTTGTTTCTCCAAACACCGATCATGTTGTTTTCAGATTAAAAGAAGGTAGGGGCATAAGGGTGTGGGGGGAGAAAGTGGTGAGGTGAGAGTAAGGGAAATATATGAAGGAGGAGAAAATAAAGGTAGGGAAAGTGTGTGTGTCGAAGAAGGGTTAGCTTTCCCATTATTATTAGTGGAAAGTGATTGTGATAAGCGTTCAGAGATAAATGTGTTTTAGCCACAGATCAGTTGTTGCAAGTACACACTAAATAAAGAGTACACAACAGCATATGAAATTGAAATATGTTCCAAAGACACAGTACATTGGTGAAGTAACTCAGATATCCATACAACAAGTATTAGTCAGGGGGATCCAGTTCAATTCAACTGAATAACACATCTACAAAAAGTTATAGCCCATAAAGTACTAGGGAATTATATGCAGTTTTGAGCAAAGTGACTTGCCAACTAACGTTATAGGAAGACTGGTATGCTGGACATGCTTCATCAAGCATAACATGTCAAAAAGAATCAGGTATAAGCATAGGGAATGTTAAATCAGTTATAACATATATAACATAGGACAACAAGTCACTCTGACAAAAGAGGCAAGCAATTTGACTTAAAGAAACCTGCAGAAACCAGGTCAGGTGCATCAACCCAATGTAAAATAGTGTAGTCCAGTAGAGTGTTTATGACAAAAATAGAGTGCTCGTGCTGATAGTTAAAAGTGGTCACATGCCCAGGTGGTGTGGAGCCAAATCAGTCTATGGTCATCTTGTTTGGCAATTTTTTAAGCAGCAACTAAACAAATGAACCAGCAAGGAATTGATTACTACAAGTTAACCTCTGTGTCACGTACCTTGGTATGAGCCTGGAGTGATGGGGAAGGCCTCCCCTAGCAGCTCTCATCTGAGCCTCACTGGAGACAGCAGTTGCACAAACTGGGAGTACCATGAGTGCCTGTGGCTGATACAGACTTTGACACACCAGAGATGATGGTGCTGATGACCAGGTGCCAGAGGTAGCAGGTGGTTGCTAGCAGATCAGGCAGCACTGGTGTGAGAAGCAGGAGCGAAGTCAGGAACAGCCCAGGTCGGTAATGTGCGTGTGGCGTGGTACCAAATCAGGAGGCAAAGTGAAGTCAGAAGCAGAATGGGTCATACACTTGCAAGCAAAATGGCACCAATTTAGGAGACAGAAAAATGGTTGAAGGACAAGCCGAGGTCACAAGGCAGGCATCAAGCAGCAGAGTCAGGAATCAAGTTGGGTCAAACAGATATCAGGAACAGAATCAAGACATGCAGAGTACAGCTGAAAATCTCTCAGCAATGTGGAGATGCAGAAGACATCCTTAAATAGTCCGTCATGCTCCAAGAACAGGCGTGCACACACTATGGCATGTGTACGGTGTTGTTTATGCACGCGCGTCATTTTCACGCATGCGGATTTCTATGCTGGAACCATAGCACAGAATATGCACGTGCATGTGCGCAGCAGCCTGTGTCACTCAGTATGCCATAATGACAAAGTGAAAACAGAATTTTAGAAATGTCTGTGAATTTAAAAAAAAATAAAAAACTGAAATATCACATGTACTTAAGTATTCAGACCCTTTACTCAGTACTTTGTTGAAGCACCTTTGGCAGCAATTACAGCCTCAAGTCTTTTTTGGTATGACGCGGTAACCTTTGCACACCTGGATTGGGGGATTTTCTGCCATTCTTTTTTGCAAATCCTCTCAAGCTCAGTCAACTCAACTTGCTGAGGAACAACTCCGTAATGTTTCTCTTCCACTAATACCACTAATATGGTGGAGCAAATGGAAGCTGGTATTATTATCCTCTTGGCCATAAACAGTCTTGTCACATTGGGCCCCGGCCTCATCATCTCTAATGGCAGCTCTGGGAATCCTGTGAAATACTTTCCTGAATCAACAAACTGCAGAGGAGGAAGATAAACTCCAGCCCCACCCACCAGCCACTGATTGGAGGAGGAGGTTACTGGAGGTGGGAACTACTGCCTATTTGATGCTTTCCACACAGAGTAATTGTGCATTTATCCTGACCTCTGCAGTGTGTGCATTACCCACTCTTGACACACACACTCTGCGCCTTACCCAATCCTGACCCCTACACTCTGTACATTACACACACCTGACCCCTGGACTATGTACAGTGCATTCAGAAAGTATTCAGACCCACTTCACTTTTTTTCAATTTTGTGATGTTGCTGTGCCTTGCAATAATCCTGTCTCTGAGCTCTGCAGGCAGTTTTTTTGACCTCTTGGCTTTTGCTCTTATACAGTATGCATTGTCAACTGTGAGGTCAACTGTGTTGATTCAGGAAAGTATTTCACAGGATTCCCGGAGCTGCCATTAGAGATGATGAGGCCTGGGCCCAATGTGACACTGCAATAAAGCCGCCACAGGCAATCCCTCCTGGTCCCAGGCTTCCTTACTGACCTGATGGGGCCCAGTACAGGATGGTTGTTGGTGGCTCTGGTTAAAATAGCCCATAAGTTTAAGCTTGCTCAGATTTTAATGAATCTTTGTGGAACTTCTCCATACTTTGAAGCTAGAAGTGTTTTATGGTTCAGAAATATGGTCAGTTTTGCCCATGATCAGGCAGTAAAGCAGTTGGCTCCGTGCTACAGAGCTACTAAGAAACACCCATATTGTTAGGTGCCAAGCCAAACTTCCCACAGATGCTGTTGGGAAGAAAAGTAGCTTTGACCAAGGCCAACTAGTAGCTATGTGTAAAAAAAGACATAATACCATTAAATATTATGAATGCTGCAATATATCAATAGTATTCAAAAATTAAATATTTTGCTTACAAACAGAAATGACAGTATATGATGTGTAGGAGACAGTTTTAGTTTTCCCAAGTTTGTCACTTGCTGTGAAGTCTTCAAGTAATTAAAAAATCATATTTAATAGGTTTACAATTTATGTTTGTAGTGATACATACTTAACTGATCCCTAGTCATTTCCTCTTTGGCAACCTCGGTTTGAATAAATCATAAGGATTCATATGTGGTGGAATATGTGAAGCCAACTTCAAAGAGGCAGAATGAAGCCTTGTAGAAATGGTTGCACATCAGCGCCTGAAGTATAAAGCTCGGTGGAATTTATTTGGATAAAAAAGCATAATGCAAATTCAATTTGCTATAACTTCATAGTTTATTTTTACTTTTATTGGATTTTAACCTTATAATTACATTTGGCATATTTATGCGGATTAAAGAATCTGCCTTTGTAGTGCCGGCAAAGGAGGGATTGGCAAATTAATTCAGACTGTGGATTTCTGAGTAAAATACAATTTATCCAATAGAAAATCTCAAGTAACAGAATCTTCAAAGAAAAACGTGACAAAGAATAACAGTATTTATCAGAGTTAAGTATTTACATTCCCTATACTTGCAATAGATTTTTCATGCCTTAGTGTTGTCTTTAAAGTCCTCATCACAGATAAGAGGGGCTGTCTCAATTGAAAGGACTCGTGCTAAGGTTGATTAAAAGTAATCCAGGGGTTGCATCGCAATTAGCGCAAGTCTTACAGTGTTTCAGGGGAAATAAGTAAAACCATTTATGTGTGACATTTAATATTACATTTTCCTTTCACACTTCATTAAAGTGGACCTGTAACCTAAATAAGAGGGTTGACATATCTAAATAGTTTTAAAAATAATTTTCACCTTCCTCACTGGGTTTGTCATTTTCAGTATCTTTCACTTTTTTCATCACCAACATATCTTCTTGTATATTTAAATGCTAATTGCTCTTAGGTGCAAAGTCCCAAGTAAAACTTTCTTAAGTATAGGAAAATCTGACTGTGTTCATTAATCATTCTGTATATACATGCACAAAACTGATGCAGATATATATCCCTATACAACCTCCTGCACAAGGGTCTCAGAGAATAATAGGGCCAAACTGGAAAACTATGAATGATGTTCATTTGGGGTAATGGCAGTAACTTTTGGAGTTTATGCTTTTATATTATTTTCGATTTTATACATACATCAGTGAATTAATACATTCACTGATTACAGAACAAGTATGCTCTTTCAGACATAACAGCTCCATTTGCTAGGTGCCTGTAAAAGTTTAAAATATTTTAACTTCCCCACCACTCCCGCTCTCCTCTTTTCCCCCTACTGAGCTTCCCCCCTATCCCCTTCCCTTGCAATGTGTCTCCTTCACTGGATCTGTCTCCGGGCAGTGCCAGAGGGGTGGCTGCCAGAGGGTTGGCTTACCCACCCCTTTTAAAGATATACGATAGCCGTTGATTAAGTCACGGTTACACGGTTTAATGTTTATGTTTGATATGTCTGTACTGATGCACAACAATTGTTTGATTTCCATGTACGTCTGACTTTATTAAGCTGTACGTACAGCTTTTGGACTTTTGTTTAAGATATTTCCGTTTGCAGAATTTTCAAAATCAATAAAAATTGATTAAATAAAAAAAAAAAAAGTATAAAATATTCAAGTGACTAAAAATATATATAAAAATATTTTTTTTTAGTCCTGACAATAATAGACAAAGAAAATATATGCAAAAAACACTATACATGTTCTTTAACTCTCCTGTGAACATAACATTAATTTAATTAGAGATGGCAATGTAATAATAAATTACACAGCAACCATTTGGAAACCTTAAACAAGAGTGTAACTGGAAGGTATTTGAGAACATTTTAGAAATTGGAATAATCTGTGGGAATAAGCGGCATTGGGGAGAAAAAAACATTGACTGGTTGTTCAAACATTTTTTTTTACATAGTATGGGACCATCTTTTTTTGTACAGAATAGCTCAAAACATATGCCTTGGAGGATGTCTCGATCCAATTGTAATCTTCTGTATCATCCAGCAAGGGAACTTTGGACTCTTTAGCTCTTTCTCTAATTCGTTTGCTACAAGTTTGAGCTAGTGTTTTACATACACTAAACAATTTGTCAGCAACTGAAATATTTTCCTCACCTCCTGTTACAGTAATAACTGTAAAAATGTTTCATCACTTTAAAATTCACATTTCTCATTACTTCCCATGCAGGCAATAATGCCCAGAAGGGGAATCTCCCAAGTGAGAGTAGACCACAGTAAAAACCTGACCAAACTTCTAACCCCTGTAAGGATACTCTATCCAAATCTCCCAAAAAGTTTTGTCTTTAAATTATTTATTTTGTACTTCAAGCATGCCTCTGTCAGCAAGATAACAAGCAACAAAAAAAAAATGGATGCTATTTGCATTACCAGAGCCAGGTGCAAGGATCTTTGCTACACAAGCAAAAGTCTATTCCTCGTTAAAAGCAGATCACACGTTAAGTTCACCTTTCTGATCATGTTTCATGTTACACCCATATTTAGGGTGTAACATGAAACATGGTCAGATTGCAACCCCCCACTTACCTGAATTGTAGGGTTCTTCTCCCCAAAGGCTGCTGGTTTTTTTTTTCTAAAGTTGCACAGCTGTGCATGGCTCCACCAACATACTGCATCATCCATCCACAGGAAGGAGGAACTACAAGTCTTGTCTACAATCGGGGGACTTGTAGTTCCAGAGGAATACAAGTGTGGTGACATCACCACACTTGTAGTCCATTAACTCTGCCTCCTGTCCATGTTACTACATGTTCGCATCTCAGTGCAGGACTGCGGGCTCTCCCTCCCCACCCCAATCATTGGGCTGCTAAAACACTTACCTTACCACTCAAGCGACACTGCTTCACTCCCTGACCGCTCTTTGATAAAGCCCACTACAGACCAAGCTCCGCCTTCTGAAAAACCCCCTTCCTGCATGTACAGGAAAGTATCAAGTTATAGGGTGAGGGCGCCAGGACCGTAGCAAGTGCTGTACTGCACTTATTACCAACAGCAAAAACAGTGATTGACCTAAGGAACAAACTGGTCCCCCAACCACCCCAGCAGTCTCTGCACCAGAGGAACTTACACTCTAATGTCCCCCCACAGTCACACTATTATTATACATTTATATAGCTCTGACATATACCACAGTACTGTACAGAGAACACTAAGCCAGCTACATTAGTCTCTGTACTAGGGGAGCTGACACTCTAATACAGAATGGCAGAAGCTGCAGGGGGACTACAAATCCCAGGAATACATTACAGCAATGCAGAACAGTATATGACTCTGCACTTAGTAATGCACTGGACTCAGGGCTTAATAACGCACTGGGCTTAAGGCTTAGTAACGCACTGGTCTGAGGACTTAGGACTTAGTAATGCACTGGATGCACTATAACGCATTCAAGGCTCCTTGAGGTCACTACAATGCTGAATTTGATTCAAGCTAGAATCCTATAAATGGAATAGTAATATTAGATTTAGGCCCCATTCACACTGGAGTGGCTGTCCACATATATTCGGTTGTACAAATACATGCAGAGCCGCTTTAAACAGAAAAAAATGCACTTTCATGCACATTGTTCAGTCTATTGCAGGGACCGTGCGGTACGAAACCGCGCCGCCCACAAAATAGTGCAAGTGCGATGATACAGCAGATTCCGCGCGTTCACGGCTATATAATAGCCACAAACGAGGGGAATCCATGTGGATTAAAACATTTTGCATTTTCTTCTGCATGGAAAACCATGCGGGAAAAGCAAACACTATATGTGAGTAGAGCCTAAATACCTGGGTAAAAAGAAATGAGTGGTAAAGGTTTTTTAGACTGATGAAATCGGAACTGTGTATTGTATCCAGGGACCATTGAACACTTATTGAGACAGTGGGGGTGATTTACTAACCTAAACACACGCACAAACCAGGTGCGTGTGATTTTCACACAGCAAAACGTATTTAATCAACCAAAAAGTCTCTAAAAGCATATTTCCACTAATGCCATATATGGAAAAATCATGCACATGATGCATATATAATGCTGCTTCACAGTTTAGACAAAAATGGTTAGCTCATGCATTTACATTCCTGCATTCATCAACGCAAGCAACATAACATAGAGCTAATTTACACAACATCACCTTGGAATTCATGCAAGGCTTTGCACAACACACCTGCTGGGTGTGTACACACTACAAAGGTGTTTAGATTCCACCCATAGATCATGCTGGGAGGGAACACACTACAGAGGTGTATACATGTTCGTGGTGTGTTTGTAAGGTTAGTAAATCAACCCCAGTGTGTGTTGAAGGAAGGGGAAAAAAGCAAACAAACTACAACCCCTGCCCCATACCCCCATTCCCCCAGGCAGAACGAGAAGGCATTTCTCTGTCACTTTACAAACGATCGTCCCGAAATACACAGAGCGGGCAGGAGGACTTACTGTGAGCTTCTCCCACACGACACTTGACAGAGGTCACAGCTACAGCCACAGAACTTCCTCGCGCAGCGCAGCACAGAACAGGGGGTGGGGCCAGGGCGCACAGTACAGGGCCGGACCATGCATCTATATTTGCTAACGCTGTTTCTCTGCAGGGATGCTACCATTTCTCCACCCCCAATTGCGTCCTAATGCAGCCACTTGTCCTGCCTTGCACTAGCGCCGATCATGACCAGGGCTCAGTCCCATACCATGTTCGAGTTGCATGAACTTGGTATGGGACTGAGCTATGGTAAAATAAAATGCATCCATTTTTTGTGCTAAACATTGAGCATAAGTATGCATTTTAGTGTCATTATTTCTGCACAGGGCTGTAGCTACCATGAGGCGAGTGAGGAACTCGCCTCAGGAGCAGCTGAGGGGGTGCAGCCAGGCCCCACCCCTGTGTTGCAATGGCTGGGACAAGAGGGGGGGGCACAGGCGTCAATAGCGATCCCCACCACTCTCCCCTGCCTGTATGGGAGCTGGCATCTAGGATGGCCGAGAAGGTGAGGAGAGAGACAGCTGCTCGGCCAGGATCTGACAGCCGGTGTCTCTCTCTCTCCCCACTGCTCGGCCATCCTGAAGTGACAGCGCTCCCTCTTCTGCCCACCCCCCTCTGCCGGCTTCAGTGCTCAGGTTGGCAGAGCGGAGGATCTATAAATATCTGTGATATTTTCTGATCGTCTGAAAAGAGCAAACACTTGAGTTATCAGGTGGTCACTCCAGTGTTTGTAAATAACTGGGGACACATAGTACAATGTGTTCCCAGTTATGAATGGACAGGAAGTGCTTTACATCACTTCCTGTTCATTTATGAGTTTCTCAATGAGTGTAAGCGTCACTATAGAGGCTTCTACCCATTGATAACTGGATAACAGTAAATATTGTACTATCACCAGTTTCTGAATGAATGGGAAGCATCTGTACTGAGTGCTCTTCATTCATTTAGAACAGATGCTGCAGAAAAAGAGATTGAGGACTCTGTGTCTTCAATTTCTTTTCTATTTCTTTCCCCGAAGCCCCTCAACAGTAAAATAAATAATATTAACAAATAAATACCCCACACACACATACACACACATATTGTTAGACATGTGCAAAGACCAAAAAATTAATTTTGAATGAAATGAACGGACACTAAAAATGTTTTCATTAGTTTTGTTAAATGAAACATATTTTTATGCTACTTTGGATTTGGTAACTAGCGCATTCTGCGCATGCGTGCCACCATCTTGGAGGCGGGCACATGGTGTCGGGTGACATCAGACGTCTGTTGGGGGGGGGGCAACATTTTCTGTTCTTGCCTTAGGCGCAATAGGAGCCAGCTATGGCTCTGAATCTGCAGATAGTTATAAATTCTAATTTTATAAGGCGAACCTTCTAAAAAATATTGCTTTTTCCACTGTGGAGATTGTGTTAAATAGGTTTAATATCTAAAGATTGTGAATGAATCACCAACATTCAGTGGGTGTTTTAATCAATCTGTTTTGTTATAGCGTGCCAATGCTTCACACATGTCTAGCAGCAGCAAAACTTACATTTTTGACATGATGTCATTTCTAATTATGAATTCGCAATTTGTCATAAAATATCATTACACATTACATTTTTTCAATTAAAATAGTTTTAAATTAATGACTGAGTAACTCCCACACAATGAATTAACTGAGCACAAAATGTAGAGTGATCATTTTCCAAAATACTAATTGTAGAGCATTTTGAAAATACATAGGTTGTGATATACTGTATTGCATAAAACTAGAATCTCCAAACGGCTTCAAAGCCCATGTGTAGGTATGAGGTTTGGATCTGCTGCTACCATGGGTTTATGGCAAATCTCCATGGTTCAAAAAGCTTTTGAATCACAAACTAGTGGTAAAAAACTTTGCGGAAAATTAAAAATAAGAAATAGCATAATGCATTGCATTGGCTTAGCCACTAGTCAGCTAAATCACAAAGGCCAATAATTTAAAGAAATGGCTAACCAAACCCCCTTTATATTAAAGGTGGGCTAACAACATCCATATTGTCAGTATGTGTTGAAACTGTTAGGGAGAGCTGACAGTTCTGTGTTAGGAGAGATACAGATTTTTTTATTTTGGCACACAGTTTATTCTGTATAGCAGTGCCCTGCTTCTCTTGCTTTTTGCTTGACAATAACTTGTTTCTTAGCCCTACAAATGTGATGTATTTATTTCCTGAATCTCCCAAGAAACTGTGCAGCACTTTGGTTTTAAAAACATGGATGTTTTGATGTGATTTTTACATATACTGTATACTGTATGTTTCACATGCATGTTGGTGCTATGCAATAACCTATTCTATATAGATTCTAAAGTTTTAACTGCTTTACCTTTAGAATAAAATGTTATGAGTAAATGTGTGAAACACATTAAATAACTAAAATAGTCTCATAGTGTCATCATGTCATAGTTGCTTCTTTCTGAGCTGTACTACATTATTTTTGCATTCACCTCTATCCTCAGATGCCTGGCTAGATTTTAGCACGATGGCCAGGCAGTTAGCATTTTCCACCCAAAATTTTTTTTTTCTCACGACAGTTTATCTAGGAGTCTTTAAATACAGATCAAATATTAGCGGTCAAATACACATATGAGATTAATTGCTTAGCAAAATGAGATAAACCTTTAGTTGAGAACTGCATCATTATCAAAATAAAAAATAAATATATTGCAAAAATCTCATGCGTATCTTAAACCAGATTAACCTTGCAGTCTCAGAGAAAGCGAGCTAACCAGCATGCAGTGTATAAAAGTCAAAAGATGTGTTTAGATGCTAACATGACATAACACTAAGATAACTGTGCAGTTATAACAGTCTAATTTATGAGTAGCAAAAGAATTGTCTAAAACCATTATTGTACAAGAACTTATTGTACAAGGATCTCTACACGGTATTCTTAAGCAAGATCTTGAAATGCTTAAAGTGTAAATATAAAACAATTAATTGAATAGAAACATTGTGTGGATCCATGGAATAAAAACGCAAATATAAATAGGGGGCTATTCACTAAGCTGCCGAAGGCAGCCAAATGAATAAGCGAGCCAAAGTGAAGTGAACCAAAGCCTGTTCGGCTATTCACTGCAGATGTGTACAGCTATTTTTAGCCATACATTGGCTGCATTTGGCTCACTTCACCTCCCTTCGGCTCGGCCGAACAGCCTCACCACATTTGGTCAAACCGAAGGGAAGAGTCCGTTTGATTCAGCCGATGCAACATCTGGATCAGCTGTAGTGAACGTTCAGCACTTTATTCCCTGCTGTTCCCTTATTCTCCAAGGGGCCAAACAGCAGAGAGGGAATAGTCGAACGTTTGGCTCAGTATTTGGTTTGGTCATTCTGTTCACTACCTCAGAGGTAGTGAAGCAGAAATAAAAATGTTATGTAAACAAACAAAAACAGCGTGGGGTTCCCTTCCCAATTCAGACCAGACCCTTTAGGTCTGGCAGGATAGTTAGGTGGACCCCCGATGTAAATCATGTGGTTCCCCTACAAAAGTCATACCAGACCCTTTAGGTCTGGTAGGAGTTTTAAGTGGGACCCCAATGCCCCCCAAAAAAGAAAATGTGCGGTCCCCCCTAAAATCCCATACCAGATCCTTGATCGGAGCAGGGGCCTGGCAGAGCAGAAAGGGGGGGATGAGCGAGCACCCCCCCTCCTGTTCCATACCAGGCCACATGCCCTCAAAATTGGGTTTTCCAGGCTGGGGTGTGTATATTTACTATTTTGTTGACTATTAGGTGAATGAGTAGGTGTAGCAACTACCCCTTACTCATTCACAAAGGGGGGCAGCATCTGGGTGCCCTCTTTATAGAACCCTCACAATGTTGAGGGCATGTAACCAGGTATGGTGCAATAGGGGGGCACGTGCTCACCCCTCTTTCCTGCTCTGCCAGGCCACTTCTCGGATTGAGGATCTGGTTTGGAATTGTAGGGGGGATCCCACTTTTTTTTCTTTTTTTAGCGTTGGAGTCCCCCATGAAATTCCTGCCAGACCTAAAGGGTCTGGTACGACTTTGTAGGGGAACCCCACACTTTTTTTTACATTGGTGGTCCCCTTAACATTCCACCAGACCTAAAGGGTCTGGTATGAATTGGGGAAACCCCATGCTGTTTTTTTTAAATTCTATTTTTTAACCACATTCAGGGATTCTGTCTACTTCAGCAGATCATTCTCCCTGCTCCGACTGTTTGTTCAGCTTTGCCGAAGCCTGTTCATTTCGGCAAAGCCTGTTCATTTTAGCTGCTCTATAGAGAATTGTGCGTACAGAAGCCATTCAGTTCACCTGAACTGAAGGGTTTCTGCATCCAAAGTGAGCCGAAGGATTAACTGAATGTTTGGCTATAGCCTTCGGCTCCTTAGTGACTAACATAGTAGGTGAGGTTGAATAAAGACCAAGGTCCATCCAGTTCAACGTGTGTGTGTTTGTATATATATGTGTATGCAAACCCTTCCCATATCCATGTATATTTAGTGACTGAAGAACTCATCTAGAAGTTTCTTGAACTTTTCTACACTATCAGTAGATACCACTGCCTGTAGAAAGGAATTCCACACTTTTACTACTCACACAGTAAAAAAAACCTTTGTGTGTTCTAAGATTGAACCCCCTCTCTTCTAACCACTTGGTGTGTTCATGTGTTCTCAGTACTGTTCTTAGTGAAAACAATTTGTTTCAAATATTGTTGTCCCCATTAATGATTTTGAAGACTGCAATAAGGTCCCCTCTTAATCGCCTACTTTAATTGTCGGTGGCGGTCTTCACAGCTCAGACCTTTCATCCCTTGAAATAATTTTGTGGCCCTTCTTTGAACTCTCTCAAGCACAAGCACATCCTTCCTGAGAGTTAGCGACCAAAACTGTACCACATACTCAAGATATGGTCGAACCAAATGATTTATAAAGTGGAAGTATTATTCTCTTATCCCTTGCTACAATCAGGACATTATCCTGTTTGCTTTGCATTGCATGCTATTGCCAATCTATGATCTGTGATCTATGAGCACCCAGTTCCCTTTCCATGTCTGTCTTCACCTAGAAAGGGGTAGTTGTTAT